>NC_137801.1:15928120-16103120 GCF_963383645.1 Muscardinus avellanarius | reverse complement strand
TAAGACAATAATGCACCAATAAAAACAAAGAAATTGAAAAAGAAAAAGAAAAAAAGATTATTTACCCCCAATGACTGAAACTTCTGCCCCTCTCCTCACTGCCTGCTTCTTCACAACCCTCTAAGTCTAAGAGGGGAAAAAAAGGTAGGTCAGCCAAAGATACAAAGCACCATTAGAATTCTGGCAGAAAGAAAGAGTCACTCCCAACTGAACAAGCCCTTATAATTTTATAGTTATTTGACTTGATGCTATAGGACTCAATAAAATATACCTAGATTTGAATCACCAGAGGGTGTGGGATGGGCTTAATCTTCTCCCATGAGGCCAATATACAAATTACTTTAGTGGTCTTTTCTATCCCTTATTAATAGCACACACATTCCCCATGTCATTTTTCTTTGACAAGATAGTGTATTAAGGTTCTACGGTACAAGGGCTAAAGGCAAATTTATTTAAACAATCCTCTATGAGAGGCATTTACATTGCTTCTAATTTTCACTATAAAAATAATGTCCTCTTGAGCATCCTTATACAATAATCATCATACAAATCTCTGATTATGTCCTAAAGAAAAATTCTTAGAAGTGGAATTACTTATTGAAAGTTCTGGGCATTTTTAAGAACACATATTTTTAAGATGCTTAATCCATGATTCTAAATTGCCTGCAAAAATGATTATACCAATTTATACCCTCAACAGTAGAATAAATTGAGGTAAATTTACCAAAATTCCTCTATAATTTTTCTCTTTGTAAGTAAATGAAAAAATACACATTTACTTTATATTCTTATTGGTTTTTACAATTCTTCTAATAATGGTTTATGAAGTTTACATATTTTCCACCAAAGTTCTCATCTTTCTGTGTTGATTTCTAAGAGCATTTAATTCAGTTGGACTAGAGTCAATTTTATTTTATAATACAGAAATAAAACTGTAATATTTCTTCGAACATCAATCATTATTCTTATGCTAATATGGAATGATGACCAAAGATCTGAAATGCTTTCAGTATGATATCATGAATTTATATTTATCGCAGGGATGTTCTAAAAATTTTTATTTCATTTGTCTTGCCATTTTGTCATTAATTTATCTTTTTCTTCTTTAATATATTTCTCCATATTTTTAGCTTTTGTACATTTTTACATATAGTAGAACAAATCATATATGTGTACCTTTTTTACAATTTAATCTTCACTTGTTTGTCTAGACAAACTTCAGAATAATTTTGTCAATTTTTAAATAAGTAAACACTTCGGCTTTATATGAATTATATTAAAACTAAAAATTAATTTGTAGAAAGTTGGCAGAGTTACAGATCAGGCTTTCCTATCTATGAATAATATAAATTCTTCCATTTATATAAAATCTATATATGTTGCTCATTAATCTTCTGTTTTTATAGATCATATTATTTCTTATTAAGATTTAATTGCTAATGTGAATGGCAACATCTATTATTTTGTCTGACTGGTTAATTTTAACATATAGGAAAGGGAGTGCTTTTAAATTTTTGCTTTATATTTTACCAACCTACTAAGGATTCTTATTAGTTTTATATCAGTTCACTAAGGAAAAGATTACATCATCAAAAATTTTTATGTTTGCTAACCTATTTCACTATGTCTCATTTTGTCTTGACTTATTTCATTAGTAAAAATTCCCCAACCAAGTTTTAATCATAGTGAACATGTGTGTCATGTTCCTGTTTTAAAGGGAATAAACCTAGTGTTTAATCCTTAGATATGCTAATGAAAGTCAAAAGTCAGTTTGTCAGATTTATAGCATTTTCTGTTGTTCCATATCTTTCTCATTTGCTTCATAATTTTGGAATTGAAAATCTGTACAACCAATAAGCAAGAGACATGGAATCTCTGTCCATGTGGTTGCTGTGGGTATTTTTCCTTTCACATTTTAAGCTTACTGGTTTATTAACATACATAGCCTCTAGTTCAGTGGTTCTGAATCCTAGCAGTACATTGGTTTCAATGGGGAATATTTAAACTGGTTGATCTCCAGGGACATTGCCTGACCAATTCCATAGACTCAGGCCTCATGTTTCTTCCAAAGTTCTCCAGATGATTTGAACGCATAGCTAAGTATGCACACCATTGTCAATAGTTTTCAGACATATAAAAGCATAAAAATCATCTGAAGAGCTCAATTAGAAATGTAGATTTCCAAGACCCTAATCCCCCCCTCTTTAGAGATTTTGGGTTTTATTGTTTATTTTTTATTTTTTGCAGTTATTGGAAATGGAACCAAGGGAATTCTACCTTTGAGCTACCCTATTTTTTTTTATTATTTATTTTGAACAGAGTCTCACTGAGTTGCAAAGGGCCTCATTAAGTAGCTGAGGCTGTCCACAAACTGCAATCCTCCTTTCTCAACTTCCTAATTGCTGGGATTACAAGTGTGTGCCACCATGCCTGGTTCCTGGTTTATGGTTTGAGTGGGCATTTATCTCTATGTTTAACAAGCAATTAGAGAAATCTTACTTTAATTATCATCCATCTAGTGTAGGTATTGGACTGAATAACTATTTGATTCTACCACTTGCCTAAAAGAAATGTCATGACTGGATAATCTGAAACAATGGATTGAAACCCTTGCCACATAGTACAATCAGTTGGAGAGGTTTGAAAACATCATGAGCCCTGTTTCCAGGCATTCTCAATTAACTGAAGATGAACCTCCAACTCCTGAAGAGTGCGTGTGGGGGGTCAACCTCCAACTTTGAGGTTTTCAGAAGTAAATTTCTATGGCATCATAAAGAAACACATATTTGAAAGCAGCTTGGCAAGGTAAATTTTACCTTTTGCCATAGGGATCCCGCCATAAGATATCCCTTCGGTAGAAAAGACCTTATTATAGTCTCACAATCTCTCCTCCTCTTTTTTAGGCACTACTACCCTTCAGATTCGGTTAGCATATGATAACTTCTGGGTTAGCATATCATAACTTCAAGGGTGTCATCAACTTCAGCATCCTCAGATACTTCATATCTAGAGCTAAAGAATTTTCCTTAGATCATCTTACTAGTGACATTTGATTGTTTAGCTGTTCCCTTGATAACATCTTGGGTATAGTTAACAAATCTCTGCTGATTTTAATAAAATTTACTCTACAAAACAAAACAAAAACAAAAACAAACAGCATACAATTTAGCATATTGACTACTAATTACCCTGTCCATTAGTACTAATAATTTATTATAAAATTATCAGCAACTATCTGTCTCTGTTCTCACATATTTGCCAGAGCTGTCTGTAAATCAAGAACCTTGGGTTTTTTTCTTTTTTTTTTTTTCTTTTAGGTGTCCAGTGGTCCTAGACCTGTAAAATCTCAAGAGGAACGGGTTTAGTTTCATAGCTTCTTATAAGGAATCCATGAGTATGGCTCTCTCCTTATACCCCAGAATAAAACACTTGTTTTCGGTTATACTTTGCTACTGAGTATTCAAGACCAAGTAGTTAGTCCAATGTTGGGCAAACATAAGTGACATTTTTGCTGTTAAGGCTCCTCAGAGTTACTCCTAGGGAATCCGTGAGGCTTTTCCTCTACTAGTTGTGCTATCTGCCAGGATGGGTCATAGTCTTGCTGACCGTTTGACTTCCCAGAAGCCTAGGGGATATTTCCCTCTCCAGTGACCCTCCTTTATGCAGACCATGTGCTGGTTGGTGGCTCTCAGTCTCTGGGGCCTTCCTGGTCCTACTGTTTTGGAAGGTCAGATGACTCACCAGAGTTGCAGGGGCCTTAGTGAGGTCTTCTTGGGAAACACAACTATATCTGACTTGCAAAGAAACCAGTAATAATTAACAGTACAGCTACACAAAAGTTAAAATATATTGACTTTGTATTTACTTTTGGAGTGAATTTCAGAATACAAGGCTCAGTAAGATACTATAATTATAAGTCTGTATAGTTAACAGCATTGACTAAAAAATTAAAGACTAGCTCTAGATCTTTTGTAAGTTTAGGGAACAGTATTAATAATCTCCTGTAGACTTATTATCTGATGAGCAACTCTAGTTTTCCTATACAATAATATAACAAAACATTTCTTCAGTTAAACAAAGAGATATAAACCAGGTCTTAAATGACAGAGACTTTTGAATGGTGACAAGCATATAAATGGCATAAGTTTAATAACTTCATTAGTCATTTTATATGAGTGAGGGTCTGATAAACAATGCACACTGCATATAGATCACTTATTGGTTACCCTGTATGTATCTAAAACCCATGTGTCTAACTTCATAAGCTTTTATGAAACATTTAGACAAGCTTCCTGTATTCCCCACTTGTGCTTTCTATTTAAATGTTTGCCAAGCAAATAGGCAAGAACAGAGGTGGTGTAAAATAACTTTGGGTCTGCCATCCTGTAACTGGATCCCACATCCTGACTCTACTGAAATGTAGTTAATTTCAGTAGAGTCCCCCAAAATCCTGAAAAACACAAGAGATTATCTTAATAAAACCTAGAATCTTTCCTCTTCAACAAGTTAAGAGCATAAAACCTTATTGTTTTAAATATGAAGAACATAGAAAATTATCTTAATAAAAATGCCACACTCTTGATTTCTAGGCTATTTTTTGTAAACTTTTACCAAGGGAAGATTAATGTCTTAAGAAAAAAATAATTGCTCTACACATAAAATAAATGCGTTAAATGTGACTGAAAATACTTTAATAAGTTTACTTGTCACAAATCGTTTGTGACTCCTTTAATTATGAGAAGTAAGTTTCTATGGCATCATAAGAAAAGACACATATTTGAAATTAGCTTAGCAATGCATATTTCACTTTTCGTGATAAGGGATCCTGCCACCAGTAAGTCAGGTTGCAGGAACAGCATGGCAAAGAACTGCTGGGTATTTCATTTTCAGCACTAGGCTTCTGTGCTGTTCTCCTATTGGTGGGAACACAGCCTCGCAATCTTTACACCACTGACAAAAAGGAATGCTAGGGGAAGGGTTGGCACTCACAATTTCCAGGAAATGCTACTTTTAAAAATATGCAAGCAGCCGGGCTGGTGGCACAGGCTTGTAATCCCCGCGCTCAGGAGGCAGAGACAGGAGGATCGTGCAGGTTCGAAGCCAGCCGCGCTGGCTTAAGAGACCCTGTTTTTAAATAAAAATATAAAAAAGTAGGTCTGGGAGTGTAGCCCGGAGGTAGAAGGGCTTCTAGGAACCCCGGTACCACCAAAATAAATAAATAAATAAAAAGATGCAAGCACCTATATGTTTATATAATGGGAGTTTTATAAAATAGAGCCTGAGTCAAGCTATTCTGTTGATAGAAAAGAACCTCAGGATATTCTCTCAAGGTTACAAAGCCTCTCTTGCTCTGTGCCCCAAAACCAGATGATAAAGTTGGGAATTATATTCTCTGAATAAATAAATAAAAGATGTTCTAATTGGATGTGACAAGACATTCTTGGTTTCTCTAGCGAGCAGTTTTTGCCATCCATTTTCAATTCTCCATCAGGTGTCTCTATTAAACTTCCTACAGCTGTAGGGTGCTGTCTTTCCTTCCAATGGTGAACATACCAGCTCAAGCAATGATCCTGATTTCCAATCAGAAAAGCACATTGTGGTAATTACTGCAAGTTAATCTCAGGTGCCATCATGGATTCATTAACGCTTTTTGCCTCTTAGGCTTTTTGACCTTTTTTGAGAAACCAGCGCTCTGTTAGCAGAGAGCTCTGAGGTTCAGCCACTGACTTTTGCCAAACACTAGCGTATAGGGAAATTATAGTTTATTTTTGTAGCAAACATTTATTGGTGGCTACTCTATGCCAGACGTTGTATTCTTTCATCATAAATGTTTCTTTTTTCTCATCAAGCCCTATAGATTTTCTGATGGGTAAATTAGGAAGTTGGGATCCAGGCCAAGTTATTTTTATTTCAGTACAGCTATCACATGCCTCTATGGTTTCCGGCATGGTGTATGGATGGGCAAGGGTCCCATCATTCCATGGCTCGTCTGCACGTGGAAAATCTCACCTGCCTGCTGTGCTAAATGGAGCGAGAAGGAAACCTATCTGAGCAATTCAGACAAAGTGGAATTTGTTTTGCTGCAAATGATTCAAATCATTAAATTCAACAAATACCCATTAAGCCTCTATTATGTGTAAGGCTCCACAACCCTTTGCAAGCACCAACTATAAATTAGATTTGCTTTATGTGAAATCTTCCCCTGTTATTGCTAGGCTGCAATGCTATATTTTCATTTTTGTGCCTCTTATTCGATCTTTTAAAAAAAAGAGATATACATTCCCTGGCTTGTGTTAAGACCAGACATCCCCAATGAACCAGTTGATATTGCAGAGAAAAAGAATAAAGAAAATGTGCTTGTCCCATGAAACAGCCAAAAGCTCCACAGTGATGATATTTCACAGCCCTCCTGATCTTTCTCTAAACTCCCCTAAGCTGGCTAGACTGGATCCCTCCTGAGCCTTTTGCTATCTGGGAAAACTGACTTCTCATTAGCCCAAGTGAAGTCACCCTAGGCCCATCTGTTCAGCTTCAGTGTTCACCAACTCCAATCCTGTGCAAAGATTCACAGATTTGGAGCTGGAAGGAAGGTCAGCTCCAGACCTCCTGGGTCACTGTGTCTTGCCTCCTAGAACAAGCCACGTGAGCAACTCCACAAAAAGTGCCTTACCCCCGGTGCTGGCCACCGCTTTCCTTTCCATGTGGTAATAATAAGGAGATTAGGATTTCATCAGGTCTGATCCAAATTCCTCTCTTGATCTCCCTTTTGAATATGTTCCATGGAGACCTGGGTTGAGTTATTTAATATGCAGGAAGACAATAAGAAGCTTAAGAGAGACACGTCTCTAAGCCCCCTATGAACTTGGGAAATCAAAATTGCAACAAATGCCTCCCAGACCTTAGGGGTCTGAGGCATCAATGGAGTCAGGCTAGGGAAGCTGATTTGCTCTATATCCTCCTGTACACCCTGTGGAGGTTGTAAATAATGAGAGCTTGCACTTTGGCTCCCTTCCATATCCCTGAGATCAAGAAGCCAGACCCAGAGAAGGAGCCCAGGGTGTTGTTCTGGCACCTTAATCTCACCTCACTTTATCTAGCATCAGGAGCCATATACCTGAAATTCAGCTCAGGGAAGTCAATCATCATGAAAAAAAAAATGGTCTTTGACTCTGCCTATTTATTTATCCACTAGTTCTTTCTTTCCTCTGCCCCACCCTAGGCTAAATTGGGCTGTCATTCTATAAAGAAAGAGAGAAACATGAGGGACTACCCAGGGCTCTCACCATAGTGAGTAGTAACTGAATAGAAGGCCGTCTGTTTCAGTCAGTCAGTGTTCCCACTGCTGTGACCCCCAAACCCTGACAACAATAATTAAGTGGAAGGAAATTTTATTTACTCACAGTTACAGAGATTTCGGGGGTTCAGTCTATGTTACCCAAATGAAGTTTAAGAGGCCACGGGATGGTGCAGGGATAGAAAGAGTGTGTTTAAGGGCTCTGCTTTCATATCATGGAGACCAGAAGAAAGACAGCAAGGGAAAGAGGGACTATATACCATACATATCCCCAAGGACACACCATCAAGGAACCCTCCTTAGCAACCGAGACTTGCCTCCAACATGGCTGCCTTCTCTAGGTGAGGTTTAGGGGGACATTTTAAATCCAAACCACAAAACACCATCTATCTGAAGATGTCATATTAATAGTGCTCAAAATTAGTGCAAAAGGAATCTGAGGAGAGGAAGATTCAATCTGCTAGAAAATCATAAAACAAGATGGATGCATGGGAAAGCTGAAAGTATAGAAGGCATATTCTTTGGAAAGCTACTGTGTCCCCCAATATGGCACCGGATTTAACTGCCTGCTACACACAACTAAAAATAAATCCAGCTTGATGTTGTTTATAAGACACAAATATAAGACATAACTACAACACGATTTAAAATAACATAATAGAAAATTATACCAGCTCCAGATGAAAGAAGGAAAAAATAAAAACTGTCTATCAAACAAAATTAACTCCAGGAATATAATTAGAGAAAGAAAAACAATTGCTTTATAATTTTAAAAGTACCAATTTATCAGAAAGACATAATCTAACCGATTTACTTATTTATTTGGTACTATAGATTGAACCCAGGAATATTCTACCTCTGAGCTATGCCCCCATCTCTTTTTATTTTTGCGTTTGATCAGGGTCTTGCTATGTTGCTGAAGTCTCTCTCAATTGCTGAGGCTAGCACTAAACCTGCCATCCTCCTGTCTCAGCCTTCCAAGTCTAGGATTACATGCATGCGCCACTGCTCCTAGCAAATCATAGTATTCTTTATGAGCATGTATCTAATAATGCATTCCCAACATAAATTTTTTCTCAAATAAATAGTCAAACTACTATGTTAATAGATTTTTTAAATATCATTATCTTGTAACTGTTAATAGAGGCACAAGAAAAATTACCAACTGGTATTATATTATTAACTATTTAATGTAATAGACATGGAACATTTTACCCAGTAATTAAGAAAACAACATTTTTCCGGTCAAAATCAACAGTAAATTGGGCTATAAAGAAAGTCTAAAAAAATCTCAGAGGATTTGGTATCATGCTAAATTCTCTAAGCACAAAGCAATTAACTAAGAAATAGTAGCGAAATGGTAAGTAGAAAAAAATCACATGTTTGGAAACAAAAATATACCCCTAAATCATTCTACATTAAGGGAGAAATTATATATTCAAAAATATCCAGAGCTAAACAACAATGCTATGTAACAATTTCCTGCATTATGGGATGCAATCAAAATAGTACAGATAGTGAAACATATGACCTCAAATACTTAAATTAGAAAAAGAAAAAAGTACTGAGCAAAGCATCATTATATATATATATATATATACACATATATATACACACACAGAGAAAGATATAGACATACATATTTAAAGATACATATATATAAACATATGTAAAGACATATATAATTAAGCCCAAAGTTATATACTTATATACAATTATTCCAAAGATACATATGTATATAAAGATAGATACAAATATCTAAATAGATATTAACACTCTCTTTCTCTTGCTCTCTCTCTACACACACACACACACACACACACACACACACACACACACACGGTCAAACCAAAGAAAGTAGAAGTGGGAACTAATAAAGATAAGAGAATAATCAATAAAACAGAAAACAATATACAATAGCAAGAATAAAATAAAAGCCAAAATTTGGTTCTTTGCATAAAGTAATAAAATTAACAAACCTCTAGCAAGTTTAATCAAGATAAAAGGCAGAGAACACATGAATAAACAATATTAAGAATGGAAAGGGGATTTAATTAGAAATGCCACAAACATTAAGAAGATAAGGACAGATTATGAAGAGCTTTGTGCCAATAAATGGGAATTCTACAATGAAAATTAACTTTAGCTCACCAAAATTAGCAAATATCTTAAAATGAACGGAAGGGAGCATTACATGCAGAGAACTGTATGTGAAACATGTTCTGAGGGTTAAAAAAAAAAAGAATATACACACTGATTCATTCTAAAATCATTCAAAAGTAGCTGGTGTCACATTCCAGGCAGCTACTATGGAGGAGACAGAGGGAGTGGTCTGAGTATTATCCCTGAAGAGCTCACAGCAGAAGGCTTCAGGCACGTGATGCAAATGTTTAATGGAAGGAAATTAAAGTTCTCTGGAGGTTCACTAAGAAATTAGTGAGGATTGGGCCCTGTTTTTGTATTCTAGTGTGTCAATATAAGGAGGAAGAACTAGAGAGGGAGGTCGGAGGGCCCTAAATATGCCGCTGAGGAATTTGGACTTTGCTCTGGACCGAAAGAAAATACTGGGATGGGAAAAAAAAATAGGTTATTTGGGAGAAATCCATGACCAAGTTTCGAGAGTTATAAAGCTGATATGGAAATACAAATACATGAATGGCAGGTGGGAATGTTCAAAGTTGACCCATGATCGTCAATTTTGGAGGCTGATGCCATAGTCAAGATAAGTTGTTTGACAGGATTGGTGTTGCAGAGATAGACACAGTGGACAAACAGCACAGAGAAGCATCCATATGCTTAGTTACTGATTAGATACCAGGTCGAAAGGGGAATTCCAGATACTTTAGAAACAGAAAAGAAAAAAAAAAGAATATTCTAAGGTGCCCAGCCTAAGCAAATAGGAACTAAATAAACTAATGATTTTTCAAGTCATTTATTTGTTTTAGAGGAATGGCTAAGACTTAATAAAATCTCTAAAGAACCCTAATTTCTTCAGGTAGCCTGTGAGCTAAGGGAGAAGACAAAGGCCAACATCAATGTGAAGATATGGCAAGAATGTCAACTTGATCCTGGGTAAAAAAATTTCCAAATTGCTACCAATCCACAAACGAGCAGTGTGAAGGGAGGGTTTTCTTGAGATGGAAGATGTGGAAGAGTGGATGTATCACTCCTCAATGCCTTCCCCTGACCTGCGGCAAAGCCCACTGCTCAGAATGTGGGAACCACAGAGCCACAGAGAACTTGGGGCCCACTGCTTTATATGCTGTTTTAAGCTGGGGAGGTTGGATACACGGGGCACTCAACAAGCCAGTGTCCAACCTATGATCATAGGAAGAACGTGGCACTATTTACTGCCCCAGTGGGCTTACTCCCAAAAGCCAGTGATGTGGATCCTACCACAGACAGCATTAGTAACAGAAAATGGCCTAATAAGAAAGTCAGATCAGGAGGAGCCCTAGAGAGGGAGTAACTTCAGTCCTCTTGTTTTTCAGATGGGAGACTCATGTCCCTGAAAAGAAGCATCTTCCTCTTGGCCTACAGCATCAGAGGCATGACTGATAGCCAGATACTTGTCTACCAGGTGAACTCTGTACACACCAGCCAGAGCTACTTCTGGGAAGGCAGAGAGCTCAATGCTCTGCAATACAGCCTTTTTTTTTTTTTTTTTTTTTACTAGGATGGGGAGATTTCCATGCCTAACTTTGCTGAATCCAGCTGTAGGGTTCAGGGTTATAGAGCTCTAGTCTTGTAAAGAAATGTCCCCTGTGGCCCAGCAATATATCCTTCGAGTGAGAAGCAAGGTGAGAGCCACAAAGTTCCATCAGTGCTCCCAGAGCTGCCAATAATAACTCTGTCTCTGAGATTCATGGGATTCCCATTACAGTGAACCCCTGAAGGCCATATGGATCTGGAATATAGCGATCAGGTCTTACTGTGTCTACAGGTCTCAAAACAGATGTGCTTTGTGAATTCTACATAAGCTTGCTTATCATAAAGTAAAACTGTACCTTTACATTGCATCCACTTTTAATGAAATGCTTTCACAATGCATGACACCCTCACTTCCACTTCTTCTAAATTAATCAAACTTTTTCTGTAATGACTTGTGCTTACCAAATTATGTATCTTTTTCATATTTTATTTTATTTATATGTGGAACATATTGAAAATGGTGTACATTTAGATTGTACTTTGTACCCTCCCACCCCCCGTTCCCCTTCCTTCCTCCCAATAATGAGTGTCCAGATTAACCATGCTATATTTATACTATTAGACATATTCATATGTAGCTCCTCCATTGAACAACCTCAGCGTTCTTCCGCTCCTATCCTTCCATTCAAGCTTTGCTGAGATTTCCCCTTCATTATCTGGAGTCCCTCTGGTATTACCACTACTCCCTAGCTTAGGCATATTAGAGAAAACATATGTCCCTTCCCTTTCTGTGCTTGACTAATCTCACTTAACATAATGTTCTCCAGTTCCTTCCATCTTCTTGCAAATCCTATTATTTTATTCTTCTTTATAGCTGAATAGAATTCCATTGTGTGTATTTCCCATAATTTTGCAATCCACTCATCTGTTGATGGAGACCTAGGTTGGTTCAATATTTTGGCTATTACAAATTGTGCTGCTATGAACATGGGTATGCATATGTTAACGTAGTTCTCTGATTTGAAGCCCTTTGGAAAGATACCCAGGAGTGGTATAGCTGGATCAAATGGTGGATCTATTTCCAGTTTTCTAAGGAATCTCCATACTGATCTCCATAGCAGCTGAACTAGTTTGCACTCCCACCAACAGTGTAAGAGAGTTCCTCTTTCCCCACACCCTCGCCAGCAATTGTTGTTGTTTGATTATGTATCTTTTTAAATGAGACCTGAGTTAATACTGGAAAAAGATTAAAAGGTCTCAGGCGTTGTTGTTGTTGTTGTTGTTGTTGTTGTTTTAATGAAGTAAATAGCCCCAGATTGCTGCTCTATGAATTTTTATGTCCATGTTTGATGGTCTTCCTGTATCTATTTTGTAATCTGGCTTTACATTGTCACTTATTTATGCTCAACTGAAGAAAGCCCAGGTGAGATGCTGGCTGAAGTCCCTGTGTAGCAGAGAAGGGACAGAGCTGCTGGGTGTGAGCTGCCTTTCCTGTGAGTGGAAAAACAGGACTTGTTTGCTCTGAACCAGATGTTTACCACATGAGGCAGGGAGGACCAAGAGCAATCTTGCAGAAGAATCTTGACTACAAGGTACCCTGCTTGTCGGGTGAGGTTGGCTTTGCAGAAGGAGCTTTGATGTACCCTTAGCTATGGAAGTTCTAGAGAATCATGGGAGGATTAGCTCAATATAGTACTAGAGAACCGTGGTTTGAGCAGGGGCTCACACCTGGTGGCTCCGTACCTACACTGCTATCACAGAGTTTCAGCCAGCATCTCACCTGGGCTTCCTCTGGTTGAGCCATATCCCACTTGTTCCACCAAAAACGCAGTTGACATCCACTGGACTTTCTGCATCATTCTTTGAAGGCTCTTCCTGCTTGGCTTTGAAGAAGCGAGGTGAGCAGAAGATAGGAACAAAATAAATGAACCACATGCTAACGCTCTCTCCAAATAATTTACCATGTTCCTTTCTCTCCTTGTTCTTTTCTTGACCTTTCATGGTATAATTTGAAGGAAGGTGATAGCCAAGAGTGACTTGTTCCATTAGCAGAGCCACTCTCCATCAAGGTCTCCTTCCTCTTGTTAGGATCACAAAACACACCAGAATTAGGACAATGGGAAATGTTCTACTTTAACAAACTGTTTCTAAAAGTAAGCCTTAAGATATGAAAAGGAGTAAACATTAATGTCCTCATTCCCTTTCACATGTGAGGGCACCAGGCTCAAGCCTTGGGTCAAGGGACACTAGGAGGCAGTGTTGACCCTAAGCAGCCCAAAGCTCTGTCAGTTTCTTGGCCTCAGAGTATGGCTTCTGCCCATCTTACCACAGTTAACCACAAGACAGGAGAACTTCCCTTCTGACATCTGCCTAGCCTTGAAACTGGGCACAACTGAAGGTCCATAGGGATGGTCTCACAGGGTGTTTTCTGCTATTGAATGATATCACTATTAATAGTGATAATGATTGAGAACAGAACAGTTACCTAGTACTTCTAAACACTGTTCTAAGCATTTAGCCTATATTAATTTCATGTATTCATTTATATCATCCCCAAACCTACCCCATGAGGTAGATACTGCTATGACCCGCTATTTTACAGGTGAGGAAATTAAAGTACTGAGAGGATAGTCACACTTTTAAGTTATGGAGGCTGGATACCAGCCACAATTTCTAAAGCAGTAATTATTAGACTTTAGTTTGCATAAGAATCATCTGGGGGGACTTTTTAACAACCATATTTCCTGTGAAATATACTGACTGTATATCTGACTTGCATCCTGGAATCTGCATTTTAAAGACACTCTGCAGGTGATTTGGGAAAGATCTGTATGTGGTAGGCCTGCTGCATTATTTACCAAGGGACACTTTTGAAGATGCCTCCGGACTTTACAACAGTGCAGTAACTAGGCCAAGATGGACCCTATCAGCTTCAAAGTGCCAGAGTTGGCATGAAAGGGTACCTGGAAGCTTCCTCAATTTATTCTTTTCATTCACTTTCATTGTGCTGGGTATTGAATAAATGAAATGTTTGTTGAATAAATGAACTTGTTCCCAGGACCCTGAAGTATATAAAAAAGAAGTTTACTTTTAATATAGTTCAAAAACACTCCATAATCTAAAAAATAGCTCACACTATTGAACAACTTCAGCAAATCTTCTACACTACCTGCCAAGGTCATAGTTTCAATCTCACCTTCAATTATTGATAGATAGCCTGATAATTTGAGAAGAGAGAAACAGACCTTTTTTTTTCAAGATTTGGAAAAGGAAAATCCTTTTAATAAGAGATTCCATCCTGATTACATAGCTCTTATCAGGAAATCCCTTGAAAGCTAAATTCCAGAAGGCAACCATTAAAAATGTCATTGAAAAACTGGAAATTATCTGCTTACACAGCTTAGGACAGACCCAGGAGGGATTGTATATTTGGTATAGAACAAGAACTGAAGATTGTTCTTGTGGCCATAACTTGACTGGGATTTTTTTTTAACTACTTTTGTCCACACAACTACACCTCTATTCAAGGTTTGCCTATGCAAATTTCAAGGGAACAGGCAAGAAGTCAGAAATTTGACCAGTTTAGACTAAAGAGGTAAATGACCATTAATGATCCCATTAATCAATGTGCCTTATATCAACAGTGCTTGGCCAAGCAATAAGGAGACAGAACATAAGCATGAGCCCATAGACATTGGCATTCTATCAACCACTTTAATAGAAGTCTAGACCTGGAGGTCCTAAAGCTCTAAAAAGACTAAATCTAGGGCCAGTACATCAAAGTAGGATCCAAGAGTTACAGTAGAAGTCAGATGTCCTAATAGCCATAACTACTTATTCATGATATGGGGAACAAAAGATACTTGTGGGCTTCTGCCAAGATTTCAACTGGTACTCAGCTCTGGACATACTCCCCTTGAACGTGGCCGAAGCAACCATCTGACTTAGGACTGATTGTTTCTTTTTTATATACTTTTTAAAATCTGCATTGTTAAATACACATCATAGTGAGATTTAAAGTGACACATTCATACATGCACTTGTCAGTCAGTTCACTCTGAGCTAAAATGTCTCAAGGTATTTTCCAGATATGTGACCAATTGTGCATGCCATGGGGTAGTAAAGATTTTCCCGTGCTCCTCTGTATCTCTGCCCTCTTTCTGCCCCTTTCAGAATACTGGATTCCATATCCCTTCACCAAAACTTCAGGCCACATGATGGGTGAACATGTCCAGCCTTTTTAGCTGACTTTGGAGAAGTTACTCTCTCCCTTGGGCACATAATACACACTGATAGACCAAGTGAAGACCAAGCAGAGAAATGACCTTGTTACTTTCTCTTATCTACGTGACCTGTCATTCAACCATTGAAATAGGAAAAAGGGACCCCAGCAGGACCCCTTAATCACAGTGACATGCTGGTTTTCCTTAGTAGCCTGAGACACCTTTATGATAAAAGTTGATGAATGATTTTTTTTCTAATGTCTTTACCAAAAATTGAGATTAAGCTACAAATCAGGAATTATTGTAATCTCTTCTTTCTCATTATTAAATACAGAAACTACAATTTAATATCTTATTGAAAAGAACCATTTAAGCTAAATATGAATATGGCTTTTATCTAGGATTAATGAACTGAATATTTTAAGCTTTTCTATCAGAAAAATGTTTGCCTCTGGGGCACTAAAATAAAGGAATTGGTCCTCCCTCCCTCCTTGGATCAACAGCTTAGTGAAAGAAAACACTATATAAATATATACACATTAATATTTTCTTTCTACTGAAATACATATTTATCATATATGTATTCATCAGTTTTCATGCATGCTGTCAGATGTGGAAAATTAGCTTTTACATTTACTAACTCCTCCGTGGGAAAAAGGTCCCTCATGTGTTTAACAAAAAAGAGCTTTATTGTTTATGAGATTGAAAAATAAAGGTTGCCATGGCTTTGAGATCTGGTGATTGGTAATCAGTTTTCATAAATGACCATGAATCACTTTTGTGCTAGCTGGGCTTTGTTTGCAATATGAGATGGCTGTTCTGTCTTACAAGTAAGGAATTATTAATGTACCCTCCCTGGAGGGTTTCAATTTCACCCGTACAAATAGCTGTATATCTACCAAGTGTATGTTCAGTGTGCCTATCTATGAAATTTAAAATTATATGCTTTGTGTAAAACAGAATATATAATAGACTCTGAAATTGAATAAAACTTATTGGACTCATTTTTTATCCTTTGTGACATTTCTCTAGTAAAAGAGTTCAGACAAAAGGCATCACCACCAAGGAGCCAGGAATGCAACGTCCTGTCCAATTTAAATAATCACTCCTTTCTGTCATGTTCTACAAAGAGGTAGATTCAAACATGCTCTTTGGGCATTTTTATACTCTGTCCTTAGTTTTCACAAATACATTCAGGCAAAGATTTCCTCCCCCTCCCTTTTGTATGTTTTTGTTACTTGAAAAAATATAATCTTGGCCATTGTCTTATTATAAAAATAAAAATGAGAAGGTTTTCTTCTATGATAAATAGGACAGAGTCCTGACTCACATGAAATTATAGTTTTTTTTCAAAACTTCACATCTTTCTTCTGGTCAACAAATAAAGTCAAAGATAATAAGGAGCTCATGACAAATTTCATACCATCACTGACCTTAACACCCTTCAGCAGGTTTATCCATATCCCTATGATCCAAACCTCTGAACATAGCTGCAGAACTCATTGTCACCTATCCCTTGTGGACTTCCCCAACATTCTCTCTCCCAGCCCCCTTTAACAAATTATCTCTCCCACCCTTCAGGCATCTGAAGCCCTTTCAGTTCTGGAAATACAGCATCCCCCCCCCACACACACACACACCCCACTAACACACACACCACTTTTTTTCTCTATCAGTTTCAGTTGGATCCCATATTATTGAGTCTATTTAAGATATGCCCGTAAATAGCAGTGGTACTGACTCAGGTCCTGCTAGTACTAGATATGTTCTTAAATAGCAGTGGTACTGATTCAGGTCCCGCTAAGCACACCCACACCACTTATATATGTCTATTCCTGTTAACATGAACCTCTGGCATCCTGTCAGGTTGCTCCCAACTAGCCACTTGATATATTTTCCAGAAATGGTGCCATTTAAGTGTTCGACATTGGTCTCTGTTACTGACAGACTAGACAGTTGGCAGTGGGAGAAGATCGACTGATTTTGGTAAATCAGAATCCATGTTATAGGACCCATGTGTAGCCTTCATGTCTGCCAGAGTGGCTGATCTGTTCATGCAACCATCATTCTAGTACAAAAGTGGCTGATGACAGAGACAGGCTAGTATCAAGTTATTTTGCCACTTGGTTGTTTAGTGCCTCTTCTGTGGTGGCCTCTGGTAGGCACTAGCATGTACCATAAAATATTCACACTTCATGATAATTCCATGTCCATGCACAAGTCATTAGTCAAATCTTTGTTCTTGATTTTCCAATCTTTTTTATGTCTACTACTATGCATGAGTCTGTGTTTATTAAACTTTGAGACACCTCTCTTTGCATACACAATGAATGACCAAATACACTATCCAAAGTTATTGTAATTAGGAGAAGATTCTATCACTGCCTTTTCCAAGGCAGTCCTGAGGCTTAGTGTAGAGAGCTGTCCATTCTTGGGTTTTGCTCACATAATAGGTTGACCCATTTGTGCATAACATCAGGTTTTCTCCTCCTTCTTGAACTGCTTGCATGGAATCCCAACCAGCCACTGCCACAGGTGTGAGCTGAAGCAGAGTAACTAATTAACCAGTAGTGGGTGCCACAGGAGTCTGGGATACTTGCCATTTACATGTATGTGTCCTCTGGCCCTGTTCATGCTCAACACAGGATCTACCACTTCCATCTTGCAATAGAGTTTGGGGGCCTGCCCAGTCTATCAATATGAGGATCTGAAGATGATGATGATGATGACCCAGTCGATGATGGGCAGTTCCAGCTACATGGTCACCTGGTACCCCACTGTTAGATATCTGGTCTCTACCAAGGCCCATAACATACTTTACTCTTTTGTGTGTGTGGTACTGGGGATGGAAACGAGGGGCATTCTACCTCCAAGCTACACTCCAGCCCAAGTTTTTATTTTTTATTTTGAAACAAGGTCTCACTAAGTTGCAGAGGGGCTAAGTGGCTGAGGCTGTCCGTAAACTGTCTCAGCCTCCCAGGTGCTGAGATTACAAGTGTGAGCCACAATGCCCAGCTTGCTTTACTCTTCTTAATACATTAAAACGAAACAAACCATATAATTCTCCACTGCTGACAGATGATTTTGCTTCAGAATGTCATGAAACTATATTGTGCTTATCCCACTGGAGGTTTTCACAATCTCAGAGAGCATCTTTTCTCTCCACTGATACCTCCAACAACCTGAGGTCTAGTAGACTGGCAAGACTTCAGAAACTTTTCCTGTTCTGAGCCCTCTCAAAGCTGGCATATTGAATTACCTCATATATAAGCCAGAGCAATACTAGTAATACTAATAGTATTTAGAACATGCTATTAGTATTAGTATTAGTATTAGTAAATACTAATAGTATTTAGAACATGCTATTACATGAGTTGAAAGATTCCACCAGCATTATTGTGTTCCCCTCTTTAAGATAAAATGTTCAGGATGCAAATTTTTTTCTCTTTTCCTTCTGGAGGGATGTTGTGCATGCCTCTGACCACTGGGTTCTTAAAAAAATGTTACAACCATGACAGTCCCTGCATATTTACAGGGTTTCTCTCTCTCTCCCTGCAACACATATATTTTGCCAAGACTTCCAATATGTCAGCTATTTCTTCCTCATCCAGCCCAATCAACGTGTGATCCACATAATGGACAAATATAATTTTCTGCAAGATGGCCAGACATTCTAAGTATGTTATATCTTCTACAGTAACCACTAGCTAAATGTGCTACTGATCACATGAAATTTGACTAGAGCAACTGAGAAATGAAATGCTAATTTTCAGCACAATATAAAATAAATTCTTGCTAAGCATAACTTCATTGTTTTGGTAGGATTAGAACCCATGTTCACTGTTTGATAGAGTAATATGGCTATGTATTGTAGAGAAAGTATCAAGGACAGACATATTTGTCAGTATCACACAGAATTGCATCAGTGACTGAGTATATGTCAGTAAATTTATCACATATGAGTTTTCCAGGCATCTATGTAATGTTATATTTATTTGACTATATATGGTGCAATGATACCTATAAAATAGTTAATTTATAATTAAATTAAATCTTTATATTTCAATTATAAGCATTTTATAGTTTGAAGAAACAAATAGGGATATTTTAAGTCAAAATGAAAGCATATTATTGATGCAAAACTGAGAGAAAATGCAAAAGCTAATACTACCACTAGAAGAATAAAGAAAAAGAGAGGCTGAAAGAAACGATGTCACCAATTTCATGATGAATGTCAATTGCAATTTGCTATAGAAAAGCAAAATAAAGAAGTTATTTGTCATATAAAAAAAACAAGCTAATAAAATAAGTAATACTGAGACATTTTCAACCCATATAGTGAATGTGATAAGACGGTTCCTCTCAACAATAAAAGAAATCAATAAAATAAGTTACCTTAAATTAAAATCAAATATCCAACAATTATTTTGTGAGTCTTTTTCAGGAGCTAAGTTTATAACTTTGGTCAGCCATAAAATGTTTTGAATTCTTACACAAAATTCTTGTTAGACGTGGAGATGGCAAACAAAAAATATTATCTCAAGTTATACGATTTCAGTTATTATAAAACTATGAGAAAAACATAAAATATATATTTTACAGTTAATGAACTTCCAATAAGTAACAAACAATTATAATTAGAATCCTAGAACTTTTTCCCAGAGTGTTTGCAAGGAACATAGCTCTGAGGTATGCCTGTTCTCCTGTGGCTCAAGGGAATGGCCTTGGAGTGTCCCTCCCGGTCTTGGACTGTGGCTTGCTGTGCTCTAAGAAACACTGCCCACAGAACTGTCAACGCAGAACTCACCTCACTTTCCGCAGCAGCGTCTCGTAGCTCTGGACGTTCTACAAGGCATCCTGGCACTTGAGAGCTCTCTGGTAGCACAGGTGGTCCGAGTTGTGGAGGAAGCGCATGCCTCACGTAGCGTTCCAGGCATGGTGGGGGCCTTGAGAGCCTGGCCAGTGAGTGGCAAGCGCCCTGTCCTCTCGGCTCCTTCCCCTGCTACTAGGGGCTGCAGGTGCAGCTGGCAGGAGGCCTCTGTGGTTTTGGGTTGTGCGTGTCCCTTTAGTTTTCAGTGTGAAGTAAGGCCCTGCTGACCTGGATGCTTACTTGCACCTGGCCTGCTCGGCCCAGCTCTATTCCCACTGCCTCCCGTGGTGGTCTCGGCAGCTTTGGCTGTGGGTACCCCAGCTGATTTCTTCGTGCCACAGTGGGGACTTGTGCCTGGGAGTGACACTTGACCAGCAGGAACTTGCTCCCTGCCTGTTTTGCTCGGTTCCTGCTGACTGCCGGCCTCAGGAGCTTTCAGCTGGCAGTTATCTCACTGTATAAGTTATTTAGATGGCTCCTTCCACAGGCATTCTCTCTGATACTATTATCTGGTATTTCCAGGAGCCACGGAGCTGCGGAAGTTTAATCTTTCTCAAAGCTGCAACTTCAGGCAGGAGCTACACAAAATGGCTGCCGGGTAGGATTCCCTACCAATGGCCTGAGAAAGGCAGGCGCTTCCCACGCATGCGCCTCAGTGCAGCTCCCGCCCAGCTAAGGGTGGTCTGGCTTTCACTTCTACCGCCGTTTCTAAGGAAATCTCATCAATTTTGCCCTTCTTGGTTGCCTCTTCTCCCAGCAGGACCCTAACTGTGTGTCCGGGTTTGGATCTAATATGCTTTTTCTTGCTTCCCATTCCAGTAACCGGAATTTGAGTCTCTCCAAGTCTCTGAAAACCTAGTATTGGGCCTCAGTGCAATCTCGCTGTCACCACCTCCCTGAAGAGTTGTTCTCTCACTGTTTGATTCTGAGCTGGAAAGGGGCTGTGCTTTGCTGTCTGCTTTGCTCACTTGATTTCCGTCTGAGCTCTCAAGCAGAGCCAGAATCGCTTGCACAACTTCTAGAACTACCTGAGGACGCAGAGGTGAGTTCTGTGTTGACAGTAATGTGAGCAGTGTTTCTCAGAGAGAGCACAGCAAGCCGCAGTCCAGGGGACATCGTTCGTATATCTAGTGTATGTCATTTCAGATGCTATACTTTTCATGGTGTATTACTTGATGATCAAAATTTACCACCAAAAAGGTAGAATCACAAGCCCATGTTTTTCCAAATACACTTAAAAGATGTCCAGTAGAGCCAGGTATGGTGGCACACACCTGTTGCGAGCTACTGGAACACTGAGGCAGGCGGGGCATAAGTTCAAGGCCAATCCCCGAGTTTAGTGAGATGCTGTCTCAAAAGAGTAAAGAAATAAGAAAGGCTGGAGATGTAAACTCAGTGGTAGAGTGCCCCTGGATTCAATTTCAACCACCACTAAAAGCTAGAGAAGAAAGATGTCAGATAACTGAATCGATAACCAAAATGAATAAGTTTTCTTTAATAACTGTACCTACATTAACAAAACTGGTGTATCATTTCTAAAGAATTGATTTGGTTTTGAAGCGAATGTGTATCCTTTTCAAAGTTATTGCTTTTAAAGGTAAGTAAATTCATTAACTCTTTTGTCAACTCAATATCATTAAATTTTAATCTAGAGGAGTGCATAAATTCAAAAGCAACTTCAAGTTTATCAATATGAAAAAAAGTTCCTCAAATTTTCTCATATTTTTTGCAATCAATTTACATAAGACTGCCGATTACAATCAAAATCTTCTTTGTATTAATTTATGCTGGAAAATATGTAAAATCATTATTGTTCATTGTATTATGAAGTTTCAAAATAAATTTGTGTACATGTGTACCTAAGTCACAAATTTATATACTTCCCAGAGCTTCAAAGTTAGTTGATTCACATTCAGTGTGACAATACTGAGAAAATGTAAAATTCATTACCATTTTAGCCTTTTATTGGGCAAACATTTTTTTGTTTCAAAATGCTTGTAGTGAGATTAGTCAGTTACAAAAAGTAAAAAATTGGATGTTCTCCCTAATATGCAGAAGCTAGAAAGAAAAAGAGTGATAGGAGGAATTCCAGATGAGGAAGGAGAAATCAGATGAGCAAATAAGGTGACCTGAGGGGAATGGGAAGCAGGAAGAGGGAAATTCCCTAATGTACATGATGTACATTAATAAACATATCAAAGTCAAACACTAAGCCAAACATGAGAAAAAGGGAGAGAGAGATTAGGGTGGGAATCTGGGAAGGACTAAATAAGTGATGTGTGCATGTATGTCTCTACCACCTTGTATTCCATTAAGATATAAGAAGACGCTGGGTGTGGTTTCACACGCTTGTAATCCCCGCGCTTGGGAGCCAGAGACAGGAGGATCATGCAGGTTCAAAGCCAGCCGCGCTGGCCTAAGAGACCCTGTTTCTAAATAAAAAAGTATAAAAGAGGTCTGGGAGTGTAGCCCGGAAGTAGAAGGGCTTCCAGGAACCCCAGTACCACACACACACACACACACACACACACACACACACACACACACAATACATATATATATATATATACATATATATATATAATGCACCAATAAAATTTAAAAAAATGAAATGCTTGTGGTTTATTAGAATTGGAATTTTTAGTTCAGAAAAACTTTGCACAATTCTATGACTCAACCCATAAATATGAGAGCTTTAAATTTATTGTCTTCTATTTTTTCAAAAGTTCCATAAGGTTACGATGATTCATAGCTTCTGCATTTCTCTGCAGTATGATTTTAACGCATATCTAAGTGGGCATACCAATACATAGGGCATAAATATTTACTAACCTTATGTTTTCTGTTTGGGTTGTTCACTTTATCTGTAATGAATGACTTTGTCTTTTCTAGTAAGTTTTGGCTTGAAATGTGATTTTTCAAATATAAGAGTAGCTACTCCTACTTACCTTTGGTCTTCATGTGTATGGAGAACCTTTTTCCATCCCTTACCTTTAGCCTATACATACATTTGTGTATAAGGTAAGTATCTTATATAGAATATATAGTTAATTTAGCCAACATTATATTAAGTGGGTAAAAAACTTAAAAGTGTTTTCTCTAAAATTAATGACAAGGGTACTCCATTAAGATGTATGACTACAATGCACCAATAACATTTTTTTTTTTAAAAAAAGAGAAATTCGCGAAGTCTTTACTGTACATGAAGAATCAACCAGTCTTGGACCTACATGACAAGAAGATGTGTGAACACCCCCTTGGACATTTTTCCAACTCAAAGACGCTACTTCTCCTATGTTATGCCAAATCATCCACATGAGAAAGGCCTGTGCACAAGTAAATGACAATGATCAATCTGTGCCATTTGATTCTAACATGTAACCTGAGAGTCAATCACAACTCTCCATGTCTTCTCAAGAATGCCTGGCCAGCACACCTGCCCAAGCCACCCAGTCTACATTCCTTTTGTCAGCTCACTAAACCTTTATAAGATAGATTCCAGTTCCTTTACTTTCAAAATTGGTATTGCATGTATCAAATGAATAAAGCATGTTTCTATATTTTTCATTATGTAAAAATTGTTTGATATTGGTGTGGGACACATCATGCTTCTTTTAATTGAAAAAAGAAATTAGTGACAAGGTTGCCCATCATCACTACTCCTATTCAATACAGTACTTGAAATTTTAGCAAGAAAAATAAGGCAAGAGGAGAAAATTGAAGGGATATAAGTAGGGATAAAAAGAAGTGAAAATATCTGTTTTCATATTACATGCTTCTATACTTAGAAGACCCCCCAAAATCAGAATATTTCTAGAGTTAATTAACAGATTCAGGAAAGCAGCTGCATACAAAATCAACTTACAAAAATTAATAGCTTTTCTATAAACCAACCATAAATTCGTTATAAAAGAAATCTAGAAAATAATACCATACAAAATTGCCTCAAAAGTACTTGGAAACAAATGTAACCAAAAATGTGAAAGATTTCTATAATTAAATTTATAGAACACTAAATAAAGAAATTGACGAAGATGTCAAAATATGGAAAGACTTCCCACATTCTTGAATAGGCAGGATAAATATTGTCAAAATGGCCATAATACCAAGAGCAACCTACAGATTGAACACAATCCCTATCAAAATACCAAAGTAATTCTTTACTGAACCAAAGGAAGCATTCTAAAATTTATATGGAAGAATAAAAGGCCCAGTAAAGTAATTCTGAACAATAAGAACCATGATGGAGGCATCACAATACCTGATTTCAAATTATACTACAAAGCAAAATTAACAAAAACAGCATGATGTTGTCACAAAACAGACACATAGACCAGAAGAATAGAATAGAAGATACAGAGACAAATCCTCACACATATAGCTAGTTGATTTTGACAAAGACGCCAAAAACATATGCTTGAAAAAAGACAGCTTTTCACCATACATACTAGGAAAACTAAATATCTGCGTGTAAAAGAGTGAAATTAGACCCTAACCTTTTACCCCGTAAAAGGTCAACTCAAGATAGATCAAAGACCTAGAAATTATGCCAGAAACTTGAATTATTAGAAGAAAACATAGGAACAACTCTCCAACAAATAGGCACTGATAAAAACTTCCTCAAGAAGACACCCACCAAAAAATAAAATGCAGAATCAATAAGTGGAATAATATCAAATTTAAAAACTTCTTTGCAGCAAAGGAAACAATCAAGAGTCTGAATAGAGAATCTACAGAATGGAATAGCTTTGTTGCTACTCCTCTGATAGAGGACTATTATTTTGAATATATAAAGAACTCAAGAAACTTAATGTAAAAAACCCAGTCCAATAAAGGGGCAACTATTTAAATAGACATTTCTCAAAAGAAGAAATACAAACGATCCAAAAATGCATGAAAAAAGTTCAATTTCACTAGCAGTCAGGGAAATTTAAAAAAAATTACACTGAATTTCATCTAATTTAAGTTATAAAGTAATTCATTAAGAATACAAAGCCAGGCGTCATGGCATACACTTGTAATCCCCGCACTTGGGAGGCAGAGACAGGAGGATCGCGCAGGTTCGAACCCAGCCTCGCTAGCTTAAGAAACCCTGTTTTCAAATAAAAAATAAAATAGGTCTGGGAGTGTAGCCCGGAGGTAGAAGGGTTTCCAGGAACCCCAGTACCAACAACAAAAAAATACAAACAGTAATAAATTCTGATGAAGATGTGGTAAAATAGAAAATCTATACACTTTTGGTGGGACTGCAAACTATTTTAGATACTCTGGAGATAAGTGTGAGGGTTTCTCAGAAGTTTGGGGTTGTAACCACATCCTGGGCATCCTGACTCAGTAATACACTTTCTTGGGCATATTTCCCAAGGAAATGAAGTCAGAATATTATAACCACATATGCATGTCTATGTTTATAGTAGCACAATTCACAATAGCCAAATTAGGGAACCAGCTAGTTGTCCATAAACAGAAGAATGGTTCACAAAACTGGTATACCTACACAATGGAATTTTACTCAGACATAAGAACAAATTTATGTCATTTTCAAGAAAATGTATAGAATTCAAGAATATTATGGTAAGCAAGATTAGCCAGTTTCAAAAGATTAAATACTTGTATGTTTTATATGTAGAATCTAGATAGAAATTGTAAAACAAGAGTAATGACAAGTAAAAGAGCAGAGTCTCCAATGGAGTAATAAAGGGAGTTTATAGGAGGTAGGACAGAGATGTAGAGAATGTAGCAGTTGGAATATTTACATACATAAAATTACCATTACCAATCTCAGAGACATGTTCAGGGAAGGGGAGGCAAGAAGAAGGGATCCAGAGGAAAGTGTTCCAAGAGTTGTGTGCATGTATTTTCCTATCACTCTATACCTCAGTATTATGTGTAATTACAATGCACCAAATAAAAGTATAAACATACACCGGGTGTGGTGGCGCACGCTTGTAATCCCCACGCTTGGGAGGTGGAGACAGAAGGATCACGCAGGTTCAAAGCCAGCCGCGCTGGCTTAAGAGACCCTGTTTCCAAATAAAAATATAAAAAAAATAGGTCTGGGAGTGGAGCCCAGAGGTAGAAGGGTTTCCAAGAACCTCAGTACCACAAAAAAATAAAAATAAAAAAAGTATAAACATATACAAGCAATAATAAATGTTGATGAGATGTGGAGAAATAGAAACTATTAGATGCAGTTGGTGGGATTTTAAATTAGTACAACTGTGGAGATCAGTATGAAGATTGCTCAAAAGAGCAGGAATGGAACCATCATGCAAACCAGCTACACCGCATCTTATTTTTTCCCCTAAAAAATTGAAGTCAGAATACTACATTGATACATGCATACCCTTGTTTATAGCAGCACAATTCACAATAGAACTATTATGGAACCAACCTAGGTATCTTTCAACTGATGAATGGATAAAGAAAACATGGTCTATATAGACAAAGGAGTTTTACTTGGCTATAAAGAAGAATGAAATTATATCATTTGCAAAAAAATAGATGGAAATGAACAACAGTATGCCAAGTGAAATCAGACACTGAGAAAGTGAAGGGTTATATGTTTTCTCTCATATGTGAAAGCTAAAGAGAAAATAAAAGACAAATCAGACTTTAGATGAATGAGGAGAGAGAACAGTAGAATAGTTAAAGAGGACCAGAGGTGGAAGGTGTGGAGGGGAAAGAAGAGAAATGAAGAAAAATACAGTTCACATAATGCTATGTCTATATATGAAGGTATAACTACAATATCACTAACATGTATGTGGAAGGAGGATAGAATGAAGGGGTGGGGGAATCCAGAGGGAAAACACCAAGTAATATATCCATGTATGACTGTATAACTTTGAATCTCACTATGATGCATAATTATAATGCACCCATAAAATTATAAAAATTCAATGAATGATGCTGTGGGGGTATGGAAGAGTGGAGGTCAGCTCCAAAACTTCATCAATGATAGTTCCAATCCCATAGACTTATGTCATAATATAGTGCTTACACCAACTTTGCAATATGTCAAACCCAACTGTATATTAAAGAAGATGGATATGACATCAGATTTTGTAAAAGATCCTATATAACCACAGTCTACTAAGAAACCCATATAATTTAGGTCTTTGGTTATCAAAACTGATCCAAGTCCTATGCCAAACAATCCTTGGAATGCCCTGTTATTACCATTTCCTCAGTGCAGTTGGCCATATAAGCATCCATAAGTCCCTTTAGGGAAGAACTTGGGAAACTATTATTGTACATATCTTGAATAGCTTCTATGATGTCACATAGTCTTTCTTCCTAAAGACTTACCCACCTCTTCAGAAAATATTCTTGGCTCTCTGTGGAATTTAACTCAACATATCTGCCATGCATGGCTAGACATTTAATGGCCTTTAAATGTCAGCCACTATTACTATTAAGCTCTCATTTGGTTTTTTATTTTGAAGTGAAAGCATCTTTGAATGTAATCAAAGATGTCTGGATGTCTACTGTACTTACGCACTAAATATATGTTATCTCTCCATAAAGTACCAAATGGCATTTGAAAATAGACATCCAATACCCTTTATACCCCTCATACCATTTATAGATACTATTTACTCATCGCATACATTTTCTCCAAAGTCTGATACATCATTCAAGCAAGCATGTTTCCTTCCACCAGTATACAATCTCCTTTCACACTAATAAAACTTTTAACAAGTAGAATGCAAACTTTGTCCAGAGGCTGCCTGCATTGGTGATGGGAGTTATTGCCAGTGGTGACTAATTAGTGAAAACTCCATTCTATCACCTACTTTTCTGACCACACCCAGTACCGGTTTCACAGGTTGGGTTCTATGGAAGCAAATTAAGATGGAGAGAGATGAAATTTTTAATAAAACTTATTATTCCTTGAAGGAGGTAAATTGAAGTTTGAGTAGGATTTAAATAACAAAGAGGCATGGAGGAAGGATTCCAGGGATTTTTTTTAAAGCAGGGGATTTCCTCTTTCGCGAAGTGTTTATTACATTCAAATGACCAATAAATGCATGAAAAACTGCTCAACATCACTAGTAATCAGAGAGATGCAAATCAAAACTACCCTGAGATTTCGCTTAGCTCCAACTAGAATGGCAATCATTCAAAACACAAATGACAACAAATGCTGGTGAGGATGTGGAGAAGTGGGAACTCTAATACATTGTTGATGAGATTGCAAATTAGTGCAACCACTTAGGAATACAATATTGGAGGATTCTCAGAAGAATGGGAATAAACTCCACATATGATCCAGCAATACAACTACTAGGCATCTACTCAAAAGAATGAAAACCAAACTACCAAACTAACGTATGCATAACTATGTTCATAGCTGCAAAATTCACCATTGCCAAACTATGGAACCAGCCAAGATGTCCATCAATAGATGAATGGATTACAAAACGATGGGATATGTACACAATGGAATTTTACTCAACCATAAGGAAAAACACAAGTCAGAGAAAAATGGATGGAACTGGAGAACAATATGCTAAGTGATATTTGTCAGTCACAAAAAAATAAGAAATCAGATACTCTCCCTAATATGGGGAAGCTAGGGAGAAATGGGTCATAGGAGGAACTCTAGATGAAGGAGATTCTATAGAGGAGAGAAGGAGAGGAAATCGGGCAGAAATGGGTAAGGGTAATTGGAGATGTGTGCATGAATGCCTCCACCATCTTGAACTCATTAAAATGTATGACTACAATGCACCGATAAAAATTTAAAAAGAAAAAGAAAAGCAGAGGAAAATAAATCAATGCTTTGAGAAGAATGTTTGTTTGAGCAGGATAGATTTGATGGTAATAGAAATTAGGGGCAGGTTGCTTGGCAATTCAATACAAAGATAGGACAATAGGAGCTTTAGAGTTGTGGTTTAAGGAATACCCACTTAGGAATCAGTAGAGAACAGACGGAGTGATCAGCTGGGGAGGAGGAGAAGCAACACAATGCCTTGAGGATGCTGCGGGAGGAGGATTTCATACAGACAGCTCATCAGAGAGACAAACCTACCACAACTCCCAGGAGCTCATCTGCACAAGTACTACACTGATACTCAATTTTCCCCAATTAATTTTTTTATGTTTTTCATTCATTATTTATGACAAATGTTGTTGCCAGATCTTTGATCCTATCTTCCCTCAAGGTTAGAACTTATTTATTTAAACACACACACACACACACACACATATTTACACACACATATATATTTACACACATATATATATATATATATATATATATATATATATATATATATATATTCCTGATGAAGTCTCTCAAAGAATATCTGGCAATACTAATCTCTTAGTGAATGTTTTTTTTTTTTTTGGCCTCTTCAAGATGTAGATATCACATCATTGCACACCAATTTAAGAGGTCAGTAATATAGCAAATGGCTTGTGCCCAGGACACAGATCTCAAGAGATGCCCTATGGGTTTGTATCCCCCAACAGTGGTCAGAAATAATGCCAACTGGAAACATCACAAAGCTATGGCTCCTGTTATAAATACACTAAGTCCACTTAGGGAAATGGGTAGCTTATTATTTTCACATTTAATAAAGTATGCATAGCTAATTCTTTCTAAAAGCTGGAGCAATTCTTTCCCTCCAGCAATTTCAGAAACCTTAAAAGCCACCGACACCCACTTGTTTCATATCCAGATTGTTTAATTACAACCTACAGCTCCCTCTTTCCTTCCTAAATCTGTAACCCCTCACAACCCCGATCTAAGTCCCACATGGTCTAGGTCTTAACAGCTCTGTTCACCTTCTGGATTTACCTACAATGTGAAATCACTTCTACGTCCCTCTCATTTTGAGATTATTCTATCCATATTCTGGCCTATTTCTCAGCTTTTTACCTATAAAAAGCCCTCTTTTCCTTCATGTCATTCTGTTTCTGGACCATTTTTCTGCCCATCACCACTACCAGCATCATCATCACCAACTATTCATACCCACATCATGTTTTTGTAAACCTGTAACTGTTGGCCTATAGCTCTCTTCTCTCCCCCCAAACACTCCCAGCTCCAGGTGGATCACTTTCCAACAGTGCATTTAGTCCATGTCTTTCCCATCTGGGCACCTTCTTTTCTATTTCTCTTCTCTATCTCCACATCACAAACACTTTATTATCACTAACAGCCACTCCACTTCTGAAATTAGAAAACGAATTAGACATCACCTCTGAGTACCATACTTTCCTACAGTAAACCTTATCAAACTTCATACAGCCAGTCACCAAGCAAACGGAACATTCCAGACCTTAGGCTCTGGCACCGCTTATTCTATTATTTTTCTTTTCAGTTGAACAGGAAGACCCTGGTCCTTATTTAGTCCCTATCATGCTAACACTATAAATATCCTAGTTTAGAGTGCTGTTGCTTCTTTTCTAGATTAGTAAGTCAGCTAACTAATGGAGAGCCTGGATTTCAGGCTAAATAATGATATAATGCATAGTCTGTTTTTTATGGATTCTTCATGAGACCTTTTTTCTTTCGTGTGTGTGTGTGTGTGTGTGTGTGTGTGTGTGTGTGTGTGTTTACTGAAGATTGAACCCAGGGACATTCCACCTTGAGGTACACACCTAGCCCTTTTATTTTGCTGGTGTTGAACCCATGATCCTCCTGTCCCAGCCTCCTAACCACTGAGATTATAGTCAGGGCCACTGCACACAGGTTCAGGAGACCTCTCTGAACTGTAACCCTAATCACCTCACCTTCCTGCTGTTTACATTCCAGAGGTTCCTTCATCCTGAGATTGCTTACAAGGACATGCTATGATTTACTCTTTGCTTTTGGCTTAAAGCTAGTCTCCAATTTTTTTTATTAATTGGTTCCCATCCTCCTGTGAGTCCCAGGTGCTTTCAGTTCTAAGTTTATATATCTCCTCTTAACCCTTCTCTCCACCTTTCTTCCCTGGATTCCTTTTCCTTATTTCTCCTTTTCTTTCCCAATCCGTCTTTCTTTATCCTTCCTTACTGTTCCCTCGCCTAATTCCTGATACACCTTTTTCTACAGAGTTGTCTCTTTCCTGGAAGATTTCTTCTTTCTGGGTTTCCCTTTATTCTCTCTATTAATCCTTCAGATGTCAACCCTTCCAGAAAGTCTTCCTGACCTCCAAATCACTTTAACTCCCCCTTGCCATACACATAACACTGCTCTGACACTTTGACATTATAAAAGGTATTATTATCTTAATCAAAATTGCTATAGTTCTTTAGTGCCACACATGTGATATTACATCTATTGCTCTGTTTGCACCTATCATCCCTGTTTGCTCACTACACATGTGACCTTGACAGATTGAGATTTCCATAAAAACTTGGAAACTAAGGCAGCTATAAAGACCAGACCCAGCTACAAAGAGATTCATTGTTTAAGACTGTCAGGTTGGAAAACAGAAGCAAGAACCACACATTTCCTGGATAACAAAGTTACAGATTCCAATAAATATAGATAATTTTAAGAATAAAAGCTATCATTCTTACCCCGTCCTCTTGTAAACTATATTGCTCATATTATCATGAGTTAATCTCTGCTCTCAATTCACAACACATTCCTAAACATCCCTCAATATACCTTCATATCTGTGTATATGTGTATATACATATATATTTTTTTTTCTTTTCCTAAAACTCATGTTCTCTCCTACACATTGGAGACTTCCAACTCAACTTGAATATTTAACTCAAATGTCAACTCGTTTAAATTTTTTAAAATTGATGCATTGTAGTCAAACATCTAAATGGGGTATAAGATGGCATACATGCACACATCACTCATTTAGCCCTTCCCCAATTCCCACCCCATTTCCTTCCCCCTTCCTCCTCCTTATGTTTGGCTTAGTAATTAACTTCGCTATGTTTGTGAATGTACATCATGTACATTAGAGAATCCCCCACCCTCTGCCCATCCATCTCAGTTAAGTCGATTTATTTGCTCATGTAAGGTTTCTCCTTTGTCTGGAGTTCCTCCTATGACCTATTTTCTCCCTAGCTTTTGCATATTAGGTAGGGATAGTATTCAAGTTTTTTTACTTTTTGTGACTGACTAGTATCATTTAGCACAATGTTCTCCAGTTCCACCCATTTTCCTGAAAATGACATTTTTTTTCTTTTTTATGGCTGAGTAAAATTTCATTGTGTATATATCTGGTAGTTTTGTAATCTATTCATCTGCTGATAGACATCTTGGCTCAGTTCCATAGTCTGGCAATGGTGAATTGTGCAGCTATTGATATAGATAGGCATTCATTAGTTTGGTAGTTTGCTTTCCATTCTTTTGGGTAGATACCCAGAAATGGTACTGCTGGATCAGAGTATATGGTAGGTTCATCCCCCTCATATGAATCCAGTTCTTTACTCTGAGCTCTCTTAATGCTCTTAATGTGTGTGTGTGTGTGTGTGTGTGTGTGTGTGTGTGTGTGTCGCACTGAGACTGTTTTCATAGGAAGAGCTGTCAATTCAACTGTATATACTTTAGGCTTTGTACATGGAGCAAGACAGAGAGGATTTCAATATTCACTAGATAAGTGTGCTATGGTTCAAAAATCTTTCCTCAGGTTCCACAACTTTCATCATTTTCCCAAACTCAGCTATGTTTTTCAAACAATCACAATTGTCAGTGAATCACCCATTAAAATGCATGTGCCATATATTTTGCTTCTAACTAGTCAGTATTTACAGGCAAAACTGTCTTAAACTGTATTGTTTATGTTTTCACAAGATACAAGAATCTGCTAACGGCAAAGTCGGTTGTTTTGACCATACATTTCCATTTTCACTAAAGATGATAATTCAATTTCATTCTGAAATAAACCATAAGCCTGAGAATTTATTAGAAGAAAACTGTTGCTTTATGTTTATTATTTCTTCTCATCCTAAAAAAACTATCATCTTAATGAAAGGTGTGAAAATGAAAAAGAAACAAAGAATATTTGATTTTTACTCTAGAATTTTATTAATGACTCTAACTTTATTGAAAATGTTTCACTAAAATGCTAAAGCCTTTAGATTGTTATTTACTGATCTTCAAAACAATACATTTTTGTTTTATGTGTTTTCTCACAGTCATTTGAAGTAAAACTAGGTCCCTAAAATTACATCTCATATTCAGTAGTAGCCAAATCAGTATTTTTCGATTGATCTAACTTGGCCAACCATGCTGTGACTTTCACACTGTGTATATAAGAGTCAGAAATCAAGAAAGATGAACTTAGTGTCACTGGATAATTCTGCTTCGCTTTTGCTGGAATGGATTAGGAGATTCAATTACAATAAATTATTTAGTTTGTCAATCACTAGGTATTTGTTGGGTGCTTACAAGGTACCCAGAAATATATTTAAACTTTGGAAATAAGCCTGGAGATGTATCAGTAAAAAGTGGAGACACCATCACAGCCATCATAGAACTTTCAGTCTAGTAGCAATAACCAGCCATTAAATATGAGAGCTACAGTTCAGTCTGGTGAGTGCTATTATAAGGGAAAATAGGGTATTATAGAAGATCTCCTGAAGCTTGTAGTCTACCAGGAAATGCTTGCCAGTCTTATGGAAATACAGAACCCCCAAGTTCCCCTAGGTATTCTGATGCAGCTGAACTTGAGATATAGTAAATGCCAATCAAGAGGAAAAGTAAGAGGGTCCAGCTTCAGGCCACTATTTTTAATTTCCATAAGTAACTGTGATGCAGAGACAGCTAGTCAGACCCAGGTATAAGGAGATTCACTGCTCAAGACTGTGAGGTAGGTAAAACAAAAACAAACACATGTTCCCTGGCTCTCGGACCAACAGAGGTCAATAAATATGTCTAAATTTGCACTTAGGAGTAAAATGGGAGAAACAGGCTTTTAGACCCCACAGAGTCTGACATGGAGTGAATGCTCAAAACTATTTACTGGCTAAACAGGTGAATAAATTTAAAGGCTTTCTTTAATATTCATCTCTGTGAGTCACTGATGAATAATGGCTGGGTATGGATGGGTGCTATATAATTATTTGGCCCAGAATATGGCAAGGAGTACGTGGCAACCTTTTTAAGAAGGTAAAAGATCCTGCTAAGACAGCTATAGATGAGAAGTCAGTAACAATCTTCACCTTCCCTGAAGATAGGAGCCTATCCCTCTGGGGTCAATTCTATAATTCACAGAGACACCTATAGCTTCATTCACAAATAGATTATCCCCAACAATGCAAATGTGTTTATGTTGGACTTTACTGGATTTTCCCTCAAGTTTGATTTCTCCAAAACAAAAAGGCCTTTGGATTCTAAAATCGCCGACTTTTATGCAAATATAGGAAGGATCTACCAGTAGTATACTTTTCAGAATATCCAAATCAGCCATGCCATCAAAATTAAAGCTATTCTATTATGCATTTGAGATATGTAGTTCCAAGATTTGACTTGGCAAAAAGATCTGTGTCTTTGCCAAACCATTTAGCAAGTGTTCACAGCACTTCAGGCTGTCATGGGGTATGTTTAATAAAGTGTGTGATTCCACTGCCATCCCACTAGGCTGACTGAAGCTTGTCACCTGCCAGGTGGTTACAATCACTCTTTCAAATAAGGAGGAGATAGAGGTGCTCTATATCAAGAGTGAGACCCTGCTTTGGTGGAGAAGCAGAACAAGGATGAGTCTCAGGGGCTAAAACCTAGAGGTACAGGACAACTGACATACTCAATAGGATAGTAAAAAACTGACCACACACCAAATGCCATCAGAGCTTCTTCCTCTCCTCAAACATAGTAAAATTAAAGATCCAGAAGCTCAGAGATGTCCAAAAAATTTTTGTCCATTTGAAATTTTTCATCAAAATTTTATTTCAGCTTTATAAATGAAGAGGCACAAGTTAAAAGAAGACAAGTATATTGTCCAGAGTCAAAGAGCAAATAAGCAAAACATCTGAGTCCAGAAATCAAGCTCTTACCTGAAAATGCCCAATACGAGGTTTCTCAAAAATTTCTACCTAAATTTTTTAATGACAGAAGAGGGTATAAAGTTAACCCAAAGGAAGGATATATATCCCACAGCAGCTAGCCACGATCATGAAATTTCTTTAAAATCCCATATTACAATTCTTGTGAATGTCATACTTAGTGAAGCATTGGGTTAGCACAACATAAATTGTTTTTTTCTCCATATTACTAGTCAAGCTGATGCTTCATGGAAATGCCATGTTTATTCTGCATCTTTGCATATCCCTATGGCTAAGGGAGCTCAAGCCCAAGCAACATGACCTACTTGTGAGAATACAATCCTGGTTCTCTGACTTCTTTCACTGTATCCTAGAAAAGCCTTGTTATACAAACACCACTTTGTCACATGATCTGTGTAGACTTTAAAAGCTTTTTTATTGGTGCATTGTAGTCATACAACTTAGTGAAATACAAGATGATAGAGGCATACATGCACACATCACTCATTTAGCCCTTCCTCACTTCCCACCCCGTCCCCTCCCCCTCCCTCCTCATGTTTGTCTTAGTGATTGATACGTTTGTGAATGTACATCATGTACATTAGGGAATTTCCCTCTTTCCCACCATCCCCCTTGGTTAGGTCACCTTATTTTCTCATCTAAATGCGATTAGTCAGTCATAAAAAAATAATAAATGGGATGCTCTCCCTACTATGTGGAAGCTAGGAAGAATGTGGGTCATAGAAGGAGCTCTAAAAGAAGAAGAAACCATAAGGCAACCTAACTGTGTAGACGTTTCTTTTGATAAGGATTCATGGTGGAACATGACAAGGAGAGAATCACTTTTTTTAATCGCTTTTGTTTTGTAACTCCAACCCTTGCACCTAGAAACTCTTTCCCTAGTCCTACACCATAACACCTCTGGAATGGCAGGGGGGAATGATATTAAGAAAAAATCAAGTTAAGCATGGTGGTACATACCTGTAATTCCCGTATTTGGGTGGCAGAGACAATAAAATAGCAAGTTCAAAGCCAGTCTCAGTGATTTTGTGAGCAACTCTTCAAGATTCTGTTTTGAAATAAAAAGGGCTTCAGTTGTAGATCAGAGGCAGAATGTTCCTAGGATCAATCCCCATTTGGACAATGATGATGAAGAGGAGAAATGAGAATCATAATTCCATGAAATACATCAACTCCTCACTTTAAAATTTTGTACATAAGAAGTACAATGACATGAAGGCTCACAGAAACAACATTGATCAGGAACAGAGAATCAGGTGGTTGGTAGGGTTCCAGGTTCCATTTGCTAACTCTGAGCCTCTTCTCCTGGGAAAAGTAATATTCTACAGTAGGAGTCAAATTCCGTCTTCCAGTATCAATTTGTCTGTCATTTTCTAACAAATTTTATTACAGTCATACCCCAGCATCCAGAAAAAAATGACTTTAGACATAAAATATTAGACATAAAATGCACATTAGCAAATTAATCCATGAATGCCACCTTATATTGTAGGGTTCTATTTTGTTGTACTGTACAGAGCACACAACCACCTTTGCAAATTCATATGGGGAGTTCCTCCTCTGTTGGAGCACCCTGGAGCACAGCACCTGTGGTGGCTAATTTTATGTATAATTTCTTTTTCTATGCTGGAGATAATTCCAGGTTCTCAAGCATGATGGGCAAGAGCTATCTCCCTAATTCCTTCTGTCAATTTTGGGCCATAAAATGCCCAGACATGTAGTCAAACATTATTCTGAGGTATGTCTTTTAGGATGTTTATGGATGTGATTGCCATTCAAATTAAACTTTACAAAGCAGATTGCCTTCTCTAATGTGGGTGGGTCTCTGGGTAGGTCTCTTCTAGAAAGTTGAAGGCCTAAGAACTTTTATTTAAATACAAGTAAGAAAGATCTCCACACCCCTGCCTGTTTTTGAGTGGAGACATCAGTGTTCTGCTTCCTGTAGATGAGACCCAGACTATATTATAAACCATCAGTTCTTCTGGTTATCAGGTCTTTAGGCTCAGACTGGAACTATATATCATCTCTTCTGGAATTCAGCTTGCTAACTGTAGATCCTGGGTCATCATAACTTCCAGAATTGCATGAGATCCTAACACATACTCAATTTCAAAGTCAAAAAAACTACTATTGGTTTTATTTCTCTGGAGAATGCTAATACAGGACCCTACTCCAATTCTTACCACCACATCTAGAGCTGCCTAGAGATTTGTGGCCAATGACGACATCACTGCCATTTTCCAGGTTATGATTATACAGTAGATATATTTTTATTTTTTCTCTCATTTTAAAATGTTTACTTTAAAATGACTGCATTTAACAACTTAGTGGGACTTTTTTGTGTGTGTGGTACTGGGGAATGAATCCAGAGGCATTCTACCTCGGAGCTACACCCTTTATTGTATTTTATTTTTCAATACAAAATAAAGAACTTGGTATTTGTTATTTTGAAACACAGTCCCACTAAGTTATGGAGGGCCCTACTAAGTAGCTGAGGCTCCTCACAAACCTGCAATCCTTCTTTCACAGCCTCACAACTACTGGGATTACAAGCATATGCCTCAACACCCAGCTTGGGACCCTGTCTTGAAATAAAAAATAAAAAGGGCTGAGGGTGTAGCTCAGAGGTATAATGCCACCGTATTTAATCCCCAATACCAATGAATGAATGAATGAATGAATGAGTGAATGAAATGATAACATTTACTTGGTCTTTAATATCTTTTATGGCTGTTGAGTAACTAAATTTTATGGTACATCTATTACTAATATACTTGGATCCCACAGAGGAATTTATATGTGTTTCTTAAGTTTAATAAAATATTATGCATATGCTTTTTTATGTTTTTGGCAAGGTTTCCATTACACTGGCTTGATTCAGTTTATGCATTTTTTATTTTCTATTTTAATACAAGCTTTCCTCCCTGGGATTTCTATTAGTAATGCTGGAAGACTTGGAGCAGGCTTTAACAAGTAAAAGTTGTTATTTAAACCCTTCCACAATGTATAATTAAATGTGTGGCAGTGAAGGATGATACAGTACATTTAATAGATGAGGCCAATTACAGTGGCAACCTCAAGGAAAACACTTGGAATTCTGTCCCTAGGGTTTGAGCCTTAGAAGGTCAGCTAACTATCCATCCCCCAATTCTTATAGCAATACTCAGGAGACACATGACCTAATTAAAGGAAGACACATGAGCATAGGGCTGTCTCTTCAAAATCATAATATTAAGCCGGGTGTTGTGGCGCACGCTTGTAATCCCCACGCTTGGGAGGCAGAGACAGGAGGATCACGCAGGTTCAAAGTCAGCTGCACTGGCTTAAGAGACCCTGTTTCCAAATAAAAAGTATAAAATAGGTCTGGGCATGTAGCCCGGAGGTAGAAGGGCTTCCAGGAACCCCAGTACCACAAAAAAAAAAAAAAAACCCAACAACAAAAATTCCAATATTAAAATAAAGCAATTTCCCCCAAGAACATGGGGAGGTAGTGAAGTTCTCACAGACTAGGAGGGAGCCACCAATGGCCCCAGGCATACTTTGTGAGCAGGAGATCCCTAACTGCTGAAACTTCTGAGACCCCTTTCACCCACCTGAGTTCTCCTTACTGCATCCAAGAGAATTTTCTGCTATCATATTACTATCAATCACCCCTACAAGATGTTCTGGCTGGCCATTAAGCCTGTTATAACAGGCTAAGCCCATGTCCCCCAAACAGCACCTCCCTCTTCTCTTTTGCATTGTATGCCAAAGGCCTAAAGGGAAATCCTGCACACTCTGACCCATGTAGTCTAAAACTATGAATATCTCACTGTGGTTCTATGGAGAAGGCTCCCCTATGTACCAAGCCCTGGCGCCGTGTCAGATTGTACAACTGTGTAATGAGTACTTACTTCACCACACAGTACCAGTTATATGCAGGGTAGTGAGATGAAGTCCCTGTGTTGGAAAGGAAATCAGACACAAGTGGATGATTTCTGCACAATGTCAGAGGTGTCCAGAGGCGAGTAATGCTGAAAGCTTAAAACAAAGTCGCTAACTGGGTCCTGAAGTTCAGAAAGGAAGATCTGGAGACAAAATCTAAGCTAAGTCTGAAGAGAGTTGGACACTGAAATGAGACAAGTAGAAAGTTTCCTTAACGTTCATCCACTACCCTATTTAACTTCTGATTTGGATTTTCCAAAAAATAGCCCAAATGACATAAAATGTGGATCCCAAAGCCATAGACATCATGTCCTCATTCCTGGATCCCTCAGTGTTTAGGACCACACCATGACCCAATCCAGAGAGTCATCTGCTTTATGACATCGACTACCTCACCTCTCCACCCACAAGTCCCTGGTGTTCATCCAAGGAATCTCACGTGAGTGCTGAGTTCTCTCAGTGCTGTGTGGGGTATACCCTAAAACTGGCTTCTTCCAGATGGGAGAGGCATGGGTACTGGGCAAATGCTGAGCCACCAGGGAAGAATTTCCAGAAAGACAAAGTAAACGAAGGGTTATTTTCAAATATTTAGTGAATGGTTACTAGACCCAGTTTAGATTTCTCAATCCCACAGCCTAACTGCAATGGGAAGACAAAGAGCCTCAATCTCCAGGTTTATAAATTTTGGAAAAGGGATATTCTCACTAAAATTGTGGTGAGCACTTGTGTGTTTATTAAATGTGATTGCTCTAATAATAAAACACACCAAAAACTCCTTTAACCATTTAAGAGAAAACTTAGGTTCCAACTAAACCTATAGCATAGCACTAAGACCCATTTTATTTTTTTACTTTTAGCAAACCAATTACAGTGCTGGAGTGGGTGAAACATCCCAAGGAAAAGTCTATAAGATCATATAGTAATTGGGCCAATTTATACTTGGTAACTGAGAAATGACTAACAGTGTCATTTCTCCTGGTTAAGGCTGAATAGGAAAGAATGTGATTAATAAATAGCTTAAGCAGCAAACAGAAGGTACTTACAATGCACGAATGCTCTGGGGAGATGAGGTATTGAGAAAATCATTACGATAAAGTACAGGCAGGCAGTGTGTTTAAGAGGTTGAAACAACTTTCCAAAACATCATATTAAGGGAATATTTGGGATGGAATTGCTTAAGATTTCCCTTAAGTGGCCATTCAATTATAAGGTCAAATTCTAGTTATATGAATGTGAACATCAATCAAGGAGACTTTTTCAGGTTATATGAAAATCCAACACCCAGACCCAGACCAAGTCTTTGACCTCTCCTCCGAGCTTCTGTCCAGAGACTGCACGAGGCATCTGCTCCCTAGCCTGTTGACACAGTTCCCATTCTGCACATAGTTCAACCCAGAATGGAGAGGGGGAATCATCCTGCAGAAGAGTGTCAGATTCAAAGTGTCCCATTATCCATCCTACACAAACCTTAGGCTACAAGGACCTGCTTTTCACAAGCTGTTTCTGGAACCACTCCCCAGTGTGTATGGGTGGCATTCTTCAAGCAGGAGAGAAAAACCATTGAAAGGGATACACCTCTAGCATTAAGAAGTGGGGCTTCCAAAGGCTTTAGCTAAACCATAAAGCTAAAGGATAAGTTTATCTTAGACTCCCTTCATCCCATCAATCATTCTACCTTTTTATTCCTCAATCAGGAGACATCTGTAGGTTTTGACTACACAAAATCCTTTTTCTCTTGTTGCAGAAACCATACGAAAATCTCTCTCACCTCTACTTCAGAATCCTCTCAGGATGCTCTTCACCACCACAGTACTCTCCCACAGGAATGCTTTACCAAACAGTTATCACCCAGCGTGGTACCCCCATTCCCATCTACTGCAGTGATGGTCCCAGGGATGGTATCCTAAGCCACATCCATCAGAAGCCTTCCTCCAGGTGTTATAGTTGGATGCCTCATGTTGAGTTACAAAGCTTAGATGATGACATCCTGGAATTGACTATTTTCCTACCCACTGCCCCTCTGCCACATGGCAGAAGCCTGTCTATAATTGAAGAGTCCTGACTCATAACTCCTTCTCTCTGTCTCTTTCTTCTCTTATTCTTGTCCTGTGTTTCTTTCCCTCAGAGTTTTGTTCTCAGATCACTGACATCTAGTCTCCACCAGATACCCATTTATTTATTTATTTATTTATTTATTTGTTTGTTTGTTTATTTATTTTTATTGGTGGATTATATTCATACATCATATTGAGGTAAAAAAAAAACTTGTGTCGACATACACGTACACATCACCCATTTAGCCTCTATCCAATTACCACCCCATTCCCTCCCCATCCCTCCTTCCCATGCTTGGCTTAGTAGTTGAGTACTTTCGTGTTTTAGAGAATTTCCTTCTTCCTCCCTCCCATCCCCTCATTTAGGTTGTCTTGTCAAATCTACGATTTGATCCAGCAAACCACTTCTGGCTATCTACCCAAAAGAAAGAAACCACACTACCAAACTAATGCATGTGTATCTATGTTCAGAGCTGCACAATTCACCATAGACACCCATTTATAAGAATGTTGAATGCCCTAGAGTCAGCTGTGGGATCCCATGAAAAGAAATATATCCAAAGGAAGGTAAAAGTGGTAAATATTAGAAGCCATGAAATCTTGGGAATAATAACAGGTGTGCAGAATGCTTAGCCTCAAGAAGAAAATACTTTTACAAGGAATAAATATTTACTGTGAATCTCTTCAGTTCTGTCATGTTCTATTAGGTTCAGAAAACAGAACAAAGACTGAATCATGGAAACTACAAGGAGTAGACATTTTAACAATATAGATGGAGAATTTTAGGAATATGATAGCTCTATCATGGAAAATAATTTATGAAAGACAAGGATTTCACTGTTGAAGTATTCAAGCATGTGCCAGGCATTTGAGATATTTTCGAGAGATGTTTTACATTGGAGTATAAAAAGAAATAACTGGTTGTAAATTCTAAAATTTTAGAAAGATTAAAAATAATGGCTTTAAGAGTGCTGTGAAGCCACGGAAGGAAGGAAGGAAGGAAGGAAAAAAGGAAGGAAGGAAGGAAGGAAAGAAGAAAGGAAGGAGGGAGAAGGAAAAAGAAGGAAGGGAATACAGAATAAAGAAAGAAGGAGACTATTACTTTGGTAAAATCTAAAGATTATCTTTTTATAGAGAAAAAGAAAAAAAATGCATTGATCCTAGATTTTTGGAAACCAGGACCCAGTGTATTCCTTCTATAGATGCTAATGAGGATCTGGCAACTCAGGTATAGAATTTAGATTGATTATGTAGGCATTTTTATTATGCTTTAACTATATACATTTAAACGGAGCCTTCTTTAAAATTCGATAAATTTAATTTTTAAAAATGAAAGGCTTTCAAAAAGTGAACTCAGGTTAAACTAGGTTTTTAGAGTCATTACAATCACTGTCATGAGGATGAATTAAGAAGGTTGTTCTGTTCTCCAATTTAATAACACTTCTGACTGCCTCGTAAATTGTGTGATATATGATAATTTGGCATCCAGTATTTGATTGGCTTGCTCCCCCAACCCTTTCTCATAAATTAATGTCATCATGAACACAGACAAGTTCTTTCCTCCTTTCTCTGGGTTCTTTTCAAATAGCTATTAACCCTTGCTTGTCACACAACTCTATTAATCTAACAATAACAACAATAAAAACTGGCTATTAAAGACTCACAAATATCTCTAATAGTTAATGTGACCAGTTTAAAACATTGCAGAAAAATGTAAATTTCTTTTTTCTTCTTAAATAATCTAAAATATAATTTTTTCATATGCTTTCCATGGACTATATTCTGTCATGGCTCATAATTATATGAGCCTAATCCCATCTCTATCAAAGCTTCACATCTAGTTGAGGAGAGAAATGCCTTTTAGAAAAGATATCCACAAAAATCCAGGATTTTTTTTGTTGTTGTTGTTTTGTTTTGTTTTTGGTAGCACTGGGGTTCCTGGAAACCCTTCTACCTCTGGGCTACACTCCCAGACCTATTTTTATACTTTTATTTTATTGGGAAGCAGGGTCTCTTAAGCCAGCATGGCTGGCTTCAAACCCGCGCGATCCCGTTTCCACCTCCCAAGTGAGGGGATTACAAGCGTGAGCCACCACGCCAGCAGAAATCCAGGTTTTAATGGATATGTTCTAATCAAGCTAGAGAGGAAGACAGAGGTAACAATTCTAACACTGTGGTGTGGTATTGGGAGCATGGTGTTACATTAGTACAGTAGAGTACACCCAGCACACTCTGTGTGAGGTTAGAAACCTAGTAAGAGTCTTTATAGAGTCTCAGAGATTGTAAATAAACTCATCTAAGAAGAGAAGTTGCTGGAAACAAACCTGTGCATGGGGGGCAGGAACAATCACTATTCTTGGAGATTAAAAAATACATGGAAATAAGCATTGCTTATCCAAAGAAGGGAAGAAGGTCTGAAGTGTTCTAAGCATGAGGGAAAAGGAGAAAATTATAAATGATATGGCTAAAGAAGTATAAAGTAGTCACATTTTTAAAAGTTGTATAAATGAATTATTTGTTTGAATTTTATCCTAAGGGAAGGAGAGGGACATGAGCAGATTTGTACTTTTTAAGGCTTGCTCTGACTATAATAGTCATAATTGCTTTGGATGTGGCAAACCTGGGAGTTTGGAGTCCACCTGACAGAAGCTGTAATCTGAGTGAGAAATGATGGTCACTTGATCTTGGTAAATTTTAGGGTACATGGAGATAAATTTTAGATTTGAGAAGTATTTAGAAGGTAGACACAATAGGATTATATTAATTGACTGGATGTAACAAGTGATGGGGAAAAGGGGATCAGTGGTCATATCCCTATTTCTGGCTTGTGAAAACAGGGGAGATAAGGTGTTATTCACTGAGATGGGAGCACTGGAGTAGGCACATGTCTGTAAGGGAGATTAGGTGTCTAGGCCTGGCTGTATTAGAGTTGAGAATTTCCTTGTAGAATTCCAAAGGGGAGATATTTGGTAGGCAGTAGGATAAGGTCTAAAGCCCAAGAAAGTTCAGGGCCTCTGGAGCAACTTGTTTCTTGGAGGTACACAGAGGGAGGGAGGTGTAATGTGTGATCTGGGCCTTTAGTATGGGATATAAGACTGTAACATCAAAAACAGGAAAAACACACATTCAGTTGTTGAGATCTGAAATAGCCTCATGGGGGTGATGTGAGGCCTTAAAGATAGTAGGCTTTCAGCTGGGCCTGGTGGCACACACTTGTCATGCCAGCATCTGGGAGGTTGAGACAGGAGGATCACAGTTTGTGGACAGCCTCAGCTACTTAGTGAGGCCCTTTGCAACTCAGTGAGACCCTGTTTCAAAATAAAGAATAAAAAATAGGACTGGAGGTGTAGCTTGGAGGTAGAATGATCCTTGGTTTCATCCCCAGTACCACCAAAATAAATAAGATGGTAAGGCTTCAATACATTGTTACAGAACAAGTAGACTGTTTCACATTGGGGAGGCCTAAGAAAATCACAGTATTAAAAAAATAGGCAATGCTAGAGAAAACTATAATATATCTCTTTAGCTATGCTTTAAAACATGTTTGTGGATGAACAGTAGGAAATGTAGCTAGAAAGAGAGTTAAGATAATATTTTAAGAGAATTTACTGAAAGGCAGAAAGACTGAACTTTATTCTGGAAGTGTTATGGGTTCCCAGCAGGTTCAGTCGCTTATCAGTTCATGTTCATGTGTATCTCACACGCACCTGTAAACAACAGAAATTGAAAATTTGTAACTAGGACCTCACAATCTAAGTAACTTTCATGGATACAATTTCTAAAGTATCCTGAATATAAATTTAAGTATGGTCTGGGCCCTGTATATGTAAATTAGCAGTACTTTTTTATTGTTTATTTTGCCTTTGATTTATTCTTATAATTGTTAGCTTTATTTTTGTTTGTTTTTATATGCATGTTTGTTTGCTCCCTCCCCAATCCTTTTACAAGCTTCCTCTCTCTATCCTATCTACTGTCCTCTCAAAACATTTTTCCCTTACTATATCTCCTTGTTTTATACACAAGCTATTTCATATCTCCATATCTAAATACTCTATATTAGGTACAAGAATCCTACTATATCATCATCTCTCATTCTCAATCAGACACTTCCTTATTATGCTTAAACTCTTACTCAACTTAATCATATCTTCTACTTTACCCTACTCCTGTACCTATTACCCCAACTCCCTCCCCCTTCACCTAAGCCTCAGCATTGAAAAAAGCACTATTACCTGTGCATGAACTTGCTGACACCTCGAAATCCCTACTGCTAAGACTGGATCAGACAGGTTACCCACAAACTCACACATAAAGATGCCAAGACAACAGAAGCACAAACCCGAGAATTATGAAAATATGAAAATAAGGAATGGTGAGAAAATAAGGGAAATCAAGAATACTGACCTACAAGAAATACAAGAAGGAGAATTCTAAATCCTGACCTTCAATATGATGAAAAGCCTCACAGTAAGTGTATGAAAAATGAAAGAGGAAATTGAGACATTAAGAAAGAATCAGAAAGAGGCCTGGAATGAAATGAGTCAATAAATGAAATGAAGGCAGCAGTAGAAATGAATTCTGGAAGATTATATGAAATGGAAAACAGAATATCACTGTTAGAAGACAGTTAATCCAAAGCTGAAAGTGCAGTCAACAGTATATAGAAGACATTACAACACCAGAACCTAAACATTCAACAACTACGGGACAATATGAAACATCCTAATTTATGTATAAAAGACACTGAAAAAGGGATAGAGGCACAGATCAAGGGCATCCGTAATCTCTTCAGAGAAATAATTTCAGAGAATTTTCCAAATATGGAAAGAGACTTAGACATACACATACAAGAGAAGTACAGAACACTGTTAAGACAAGATCAAAGTAGAAGCACTCCACACCATGTAATAATCATAATGACCAACATAGAAGCTAAGGAAAGAATCTTAAAATCAGTGATAACAAAAGAAGGGGTGATATTCAGGGTAAAACAATAAAAATCATCCTAGACTTTACAACCCAAGTTATGAATGCCAGGAAAGACTAGTATGATGTAATCCAGACCCCGGAAGAAAACAACTTCCAATCAAAACTGTTATATCTAGCAAGGCTATTATTAAAAATTGATGAAAAAATAAATTTGTTTCAAGATAAGTAGAATTTCAAAAAATTCATGAATACTAATCCAGCCCTAGATAAAATACTTGAAGAAATAAAACATCAAGAAGAAAAAAAAGAAATTTCAGAATCAGAGAATAGATGAATTTGATCAACCTGGCAACTAAGCAAAGAAGAAATAGCATTATATCAAACAGAATATAGAATGCAAAATGACAGGGGAAAAAATTCTATCTCAATAATAACCCTGAACATCAAAGGACTTAACTCACCAATTAAAAGACATAGCCTGGCAATGGGGATTAAAAACATAATCCAAATATATGCCGTTTGCAAGAAACTCACCTTACAGCCAAAGATATTTATAGACTAAAGTTAAAGGGTAGAAAAAGATATATCATGCTAATGAAGAACAAAAATGAGCAGAGGTAGCAACACTGATATCCAATAAAACAGACTTTACACTAAAACACATCAGAAGAGACAAAGCAGGGCACTTCCTTTTTTAAAAAGGAACAATTTAGCAAGAAGATATAACAGTAAATGTTTATGCCCCAAATATGGGTGCACCCACATTTGTAAAACAAACCATTCAGGACATCATATCTCAAATAGACCCAAATGTAATAATTTTGGGAGACTTCAACACACCTCTCACACCATTAGATCGATCTTCAAGGCAAAGATGAGTAAAGATTCTTAAGAACTAAAGAAAACTATAAACCAAATGGACCTAATTGACATATACAGAATATTTCAAACAAGAACAACAGAATACAAATTCTTCTAAGCAGCCCATGGAACCCTCTCCAAAATAGATCACATTGTGGTCCACAAAGCAAGCACCAGCAAATTTAAAATATGTAATATAATTCCCTGCATCTTTTCAGATCACAATGAAATGAAAGTAGAAACCAATAAGTGGAAGACCAAAATAAAATATTTAAATACATGGAAATTGAATGATACACTATTGAATGAGGAGTGGTATGATCAGAAATAAGAAAAGAAATTAAAAAATCCTTGAATTAAATGAAAATAGAGACACACATACCAAAATCTATTGGACACTTTCAAGGCAGTGTTAAAAGGAAAGTTTATAGCATTGAGTGCCCACATAAGCAAAACAGAGAGTTGTCAAGTAAACAACCTAATAACACATCTCAAGGATCTAGAAACACAGCAACAGTCTAATCCCAAAGCCAGCAGGAAGGCAGAAGATAATTAAAATCAGAGCAGAAATAAATGAAATAGAGAATAAAAAACAATACAAAGGATCAACAAAACAAAAAGCTGGTTCTTTGAGAGGATTGATGATTGAAAAGTCCCTGGCCAACCTAACCAAAAGAAAGAGAGAATCAACTCAAATTATTAAAATCAGAATTGGAAAAGGAGACATCACCACAGATAGTGGGGAAATACAAAGAGTTATCAGAAGCTGTTTTGAAAATTTACACTCCAGTAGATTAGAAAATATGGAAGAAATCTATAGATTTCTAAGCACATATAATCTACCTAAATTGAACCAAGAAGAGATAGGAAACCTTAACCAACCAGTAGCAAGCAAAAAAAAAAAAAAAAAATAGAAACAGCAATAAAACTTCTGCCATCAAGGAAAATCCCAGGACAAGAAAGGTTTTCAGATGAATTCTAAAACAACTTTCAGATAAGAACTAATCCCAATACTCCGCAACTTGTTCCAGGAAAATGAAAGATATAGAATTCTTCCAAACTCCTTCTATGAGGCCAGTATCATATTAATGCCCAAACCAAATAAAGACACCTTAAGAAAACAAAATTATAGACCAATATCTTTGATAAACATAAATGCAAAAATTCTAAACAAAATACTAGCTATATGCATTCAAAACCATATCGAGAGAATTATACACCATGACCAAGTTAGTTTCATCCCTGAAAAGCAAGGCAGCTCAACAAATGCAAATCAGTACATGTTATTCACCACATAAGTAGAACTGGGAACAAAAACCACATGATCATATCAATAGATGCTGAAAAAGCATTTGACAAAATCCAACACCCATTCATGTTAAAAACACTGCAGAAAATTGGGAATAGAAGAAATGTATTCCAACATCATTAAGGCAATATATAATAAACACAAAGCCAGCATCATATTTAATAGGGAAAAACTGATAGAATTCCCCCTAACATCAGGAACAAGACAAGGATGCCCACTATCACCACTCCTTTTCAGTATAGTCCTTGAGACTCTTGCCATAGAAATAAGAAAAGAGAAGGATATCAAAGGAATGCAAATAGGAAAATTGAAACTAAAATTATCCTTGTTTGCAGATAATATGATCCTATATATAGAAGACCCAAAAATTCATCTGAGACTACTGAAACTGATTAACCAACGTAACAAAGTAGCAGGATACAAAATCAACCTAAAGAAACCAGTTGCTTTTCTATATGCCAACAATGAATCCATGAAGAAAGAAAGAAAGAAAACAATTCCATTCACAATAACTTCAAAACCAATAAGATATATAGAATAAACCTAACCAAAGACATAAAAACCTCTACAATAAAAACTATAAAAATTAAACATAGAAATTGAAGATGACCTTGGAAGATGGAAAGATCTCCCTTGCTCATGGATAAGCAGATTAAATATCACCAACAATGGCCATTTTTCCAAAATTGATCTACAGATTCAATGCAGTTCCTTTCAAAATACTAACAACATTCTTTATAGACCTAGAAAAATCACTCATGAATTTTATATGAAGAAACAAAAGACCCAGACTAACCAAAGCAATTCTCAGTAATAAGAACCCTGCAGGAGGCATCACGATCCCTGACTTCAAATTATACTACAAAGCAATAGTAGTAAAAACAGCAAGGTATTGGCACAAAAACAGGCACACAGACCAACGGAACAGAACAGAAGATAGAGAAACAAACCCACACACTTATAATCAATTGATCTTTGACAAAGGGGTCAAATTCATACATTGGAGAAAAGACAGCCTTTCAACAAATGATGCTAGGAAAACTGGCTATCCATTTGTAGAAAAATGGAACTAATTCCTTACCTCTCACAGTGCATAGAAATCAACTCAAGATGGAACAAAGACCTGTAAATCAGACCAGAGACTCTGAAGCTGTTAGAGGAGAGCTTAGGTTCAGTACTCCAATATATAGGCAGAAGTAGTAACTTCCTCAACCAGACCTTCAAAGCACAGGAAATTAAAACAAGAATTAACAAGTGGGATGGCATCAAACTAAAAAGTTTCTGCTCATCAAAGGAAATCATCAAGAATCTAAAGAGAAAGCCTAAAAATGGGAGAAAATCTTTACCAGCCACCACTCTGATGGGGGCTAATATCTAGAATATACAAAGAGCTCAAAAGACTCTACACTAGCAAAACAACAACCCAATTAAGAAGCAAATGAATTAAATAGACATTTATAGAAGAGATACAAATGGCCAATAGATACATAAAAAAATGTTCAAAATCATTAGCCATCAGGGAGATGTAAGTCAAAACTACAATGAGATTCCATCTAACCCCAATCAGAGTGGCAAGCATAAAGAAGTCAAACAATAGCAAATGCTGGCAAGGATGTGGGGAAAGAGGATCTCTTTTACACTGTTGGTGAGAATGCAAACTAGTTCAGCCGCTATGGAGATCAGTGTTGAGATTCCTTAGAAAACTGGGAATGGATTCATCATATGATCCGGCTATACCACTCCTGGCTATCTTTGCAAAAGGGTTGAAATCAGAGAACTACAATAACACATGCATACCCATGTTCATAGCAGGATAATTCGCAATAGCCAAAATATGGAACCAACCTAGGTCTCCATCAACAGATGAATGGATTGCAAAATTATGGGAAATACACACAATGAAATTCTACTCAGCAATAAAGAATAACAATATCATGTCATCCGCAAGATGGAAATAACTGGAAAACATGTTAAGTGAGATTAGCCAAGCACAGAAAGAGAAGGGACATAAATGTTCTCTAATATGCCCAAGCTAGGGAGCATTAGGGATACCAGAGGGACTCAAGATAATGGAGGGGAAACCTCAGCAAAGCCAAAAAGGAGGGGAAGGGAAGAAAAAGGCTGAGGTTAATTAGTGAAAAAGCTACAATCAAATATGTGTATACATGTGAATATAGCATAGCTAACATGGACACAGTATTAGGAGGGAATGAAAAGGAGAAGTGAGATGGGGAAGGGCACCAAGTACTGTGTGAATATATACCATTTTCAACACGATCCACATTATGATGTGAGACTATAGTGTACCAATTAAAAATAAAAAACAAATTTAACTATGGTGGATATTTAAGTAACATATTGAATTTTTCCCAGATATATGATAGTGTCATAGCATTGAACTTGGAATACCCAGGGAGCAATGATGCTATACATCAAAGAGCCTGTCAAAACTGCATATAGGAGGTTATGGAGGCAAGACTTATCAAATGTACTCTGATCGAGTAGGCCTGGTGCCATAGTGATCCATGAGTGGTGTTCTGTTTCTTAAAGGTCAGTTATATACTCTGCTTTTTAAGATCTTTAAAATAAAAAGGCATTTACTCATATTTGGGTCTCAGAATATATAATAACTTAAAATATATAATAACTTAAGCAGTAAAATAGGATATTCCAATGAAAATAGCCATATATTTAGAGAGGGGAATCAGAAGGCAGCCCCAAGTATTATCATTAATTGTCAAAGTCTGAGGAGGGTCTAATATAGTACCCTTCTTGGAACCTAACAAGTTAATTTGCCACAGTTTCATGGATACTTTCTTAAGTCAGAGATGATGAAAGACTTTGTTACTCACAATAAAAGCTGTAAGTGGAACATGGCATGGTCACTGAGCCACAGTTAACTCAGGGCAGAGCAGGTAGACCTAGATGATTGCACACAAAGTGAGCTGAATTACAAGAGAGGCATACTAATCCTGGAGAACCCATCCCTCTCCTGCAGTGGGTAACAAAGCCTGCTTGCTGTCTTGAAGGAGATATTACCTCATCCTTCAAGGTTGCTTGCTACAAACAAACTTTGAGAAATGGCCCAGATAAGGGGCCTTCAGGGCCTCACAATCATGGCACATCTGGCAAGATTTATAGGAACAGAAGAGAAGAAGTGATTCTCAACACTGAACTCTAAACCACTGGTACTGGCCTCTGGCTGTGTAACCCAGCATCCCAATTTATTTTTTTTCTTTTAAAATAAGGGGTCTTAGTCTGAAGGCTAAAGGAGTGCTCGAGGTTCATCAGTCTGAGGCCATTTTTAAAACAGCCTTAATTTAATCAATCTCATTAACAACTTCTTAGAGACTGTGATATGATAACCAAGGGTCAAATCTACACACATACACACACATATGCTTGCGTGATTTAGCTCCTCTTCAGAATTATCCCTGGCTTTATAATGACAAAATCAGAATATTTCAGCCCTGGGGGGGGGAAATCCTGTTAATTCTCAAAGAGATCACAATCTGCCACATAAATCAGAGTAATACGGTAAATTTTGATAGGCACAGTGACACGTGTAGAGCTCCATTAAGTCTTTTGTTCTCCCTGGGGGAAAGAAGAAAGGCTTCTTTACGTGCGATCCAGCAATATCAAATTATCTACTATTTTTTAATATTTCACATCCTAAAGTCATATCTAGGGTTATTTTGTGGAAAGTGAGCTGATGAATAATTTAGAATGGTATCTTAGCACCTCTCCCTGCATATAAAAAATGTAATCTGACTTAATTGTATGTTGCCATGATAACATTAAGAAAATCCCCAAGGGGTAACTGGGACATGCCCAGCTTAATGAAAAGTCAAAGGACATTACTTGAATTTATATGAACTCCGTTTTCATGCTTGGCACTGCATGTTTTCCAAGACATGGGACTGGCCTTCCTCTCCTGAGAGTATGGAGTGCCTAACCGTGTCTGTGGTGGCTCGCCTGTGCTTAAAGAGCTAATTAACTGCTTATCATGAATTTCTCATTTGGAAATCAAGAGGCTTATGGAAATCCTTGGGAACCACAAGTTGGAATTCATGCAACTTCATTACTCATTGAAATCAGAACTCTTGATAGTGAAAGGTTTTTGTTTTTGTTTTTTCTAGTATTGGTGATTTTTGTTTTGTTTTGCTTTTTGGAGTTTTTTTGCTTAGTTTTTGTTTTGCCAGAGCATCCATAACAATGATCACCACCCCATGCATTGGAACTATGTGCTTATATAACAACTAAGTAAGCGCTTGAAGGAAAAATCATTCAGTAGAAACAAGAATTAACAGGGAAAAATATGTCTGTGCTTATATGAAGAAAAATTACACCAAGAGCTAGCCAGAGCATAGAAAAATGAGGTCACTAGTTATTTTTTATAGCAAAACAGAGTGCTATAAAAGTGAAAGTCAACAACCTAGAAAAGAATTGAAGACTATGAGGGATCCGATGGTCCATATTATCTGGGTTCAACAAAAAGAGTGAGTTTGAATATTCAGAATGTCAGAGATAGACAGAGAGCACCTGAATAATAGAAAATTCCAGCTGTAGAATAGAGCTCCCCAAACAGCCCCAAATATGTGTGGTTTTACTTCCTGGATCTACATATCTTAGGTACCACTTTCTCCTTTCTCAGTAGGAAGGCTATGCTTTGCAAAGTCGTCATTAGTTGAATGCATATTAAGCTTGATCACTATTCAATCTATGTTGACTACCTTCTTGTTCTCTTTCAAACCCCAAAATACATAACCTCATATTCCAATCTTGCCTCGCTGACCCCACTCACAGCCATTTTCTCACTCTGTCCCTCCTCTCTTTTTCTTTCTTTCTTTTTTCCTTTCTTTCTTTTTCCTTTCCTTTTCTTTTTTCTTTTTCCTTTTCTTTCTTTCCTTTCTTTCTTTTCTTTCTTTCTTTTTCCTTTCTCTTCTTTCTTTTTCCTTTTCTTTCCTTTCTCTCTTTCTCTCTTTCTTTCTCTTTTACTCTGAGAATTGAATCCAGGGGCATTCTACTTCCAAACTACACCTTTAACCTTTTTAATTTTTATCTTGAAACAAGGTCTTGCTAAGCTACTTAGTCTTGCTAAGTTGCTGAGGCAGGCCTTGAATCTGTAATCCTACCGTCCTGGCCGTCCAGGTACTGTGTCACCAGACCAGCTTATGTTCCCTCTTCTAATCCTTCTCCTTTCTCTTTTCCATACCCAACTCTCCTATTGAGGTATATCTGATCTTCATGGCATATTAAGTCAATTTCTAGCTCCTATAGGAAACTTCCGTCAAATTTGGATTGCCTTTTCCTTCAGTAGAATTCCTTACTCCTAGCCAGACATTGTATCACATGCCTGTAATCCTTTGGGAGATGGAACCAGGACGACCACAGGTCAGAGGCCAGCACAGTAACTTGGCAAGATCTTGTTTCAAAATAAAAAGGGCTGAGAGTGTGGCTCAGTGGCAGAGCACCTCTGAGTTCAATCCCCAGTATTGGGACAGGGAAGGGGGAAAAAATAAAAAGTAATTCCTTATTCCTTCATCTGTGTTCTCATGACTTAATGTTATTATTTGTGTAACATTACTTACTATACTTTCACTCTTTGTTTAGGTATGTATGTACTTTTTAATGCACTGGATTAAGTTATTCCTGAAGGATTGAATCCATCTTTACATCTTTTTCTATACAAAACTGAGGACAGTACCCTAAACATAGTGCACGTCTTATAAATCTATACTAAATATGAAGTTAAATTTAAGGTGAACATTGACCATCTTGGAATGAGAAAATCATACTAGTGTCTCAAAAATCTGTAGTGTTAGAATCAACAGACAAAACTGTGCTTCCCAGCGTGAGCTCTGTGGGGTTCCCAAAACAATGTGGCCACCTCAGCACCAGACCAACTATCCTGTCTTCCATACTGAAGAGTGTGTTGCAAGCAATAAAAGAGGGAGAAATCACAAATAAGATATGAAGAAACCAATTTTTCATAAGGTAGGAAAAAACTGTAGGACCAGCTACCAAGGCCACTGGTTGCAGCTCATCACCTGAGACATCACAGTGGGAACAGAACAGTCCATTACCCAAAGTAAATGCTCTCTTTGCTTCTTACATGTCACAATGTTTATTTTCACTTGAACTGCCCCTTTGTGATTTGGGGCACTTAAATGTCTCAACCTTGCCAGGTGGCAGTCTCAATAAATCCCTGTTTAGTCTCTACAAATGGCAGATACCTTGTACTGGTTAGATGAAAAGATAAAACATACAGGGAGCATCATGCCACTCAGTTGCTCAAAAGGCCCCAAACTGCCCCCAAGTCCTTAATCTACAGGTCTGCCTGATCACTAGCCTTCTTTAGTCTGCTTTGTAAGAGTGGCACTCTTTTAGAAGAAAAATGGTATGGAAGACCCAGAGAAATATAAAGGTCCACATGAACATCAGATATTGGTCTGTGAATCTTTGGCATTGGTAAGTAATAGAGTCTAAGCAAGTCAGGTTTTTAGATATATTCTAAATATATTCATTTGATTTGAAAAGTGAAAATTACAGACAAGCCAAATAAGGCCTTCAAATTAAGTTTGATGTGGAAGTGGGGAAGAAGGGCAATTTACATAGATTGTGGCTGGACAATTGTAACTCAGGTTCAAGATTTCAGATTTGTCTAGTTATAGGGAAGATACAAATACTATGAATAGATTTTTAGGGGCTGGGATGAAAGAATTTTTCCAACATTGAAAATAGTTCCAGATAGTTGCTAAAATCAAAGAGAAGCTAAAGAGCAAGAACAAAATACTGACTCTCATGATTAATAATCGAAAGAGGCAGTAATAAGTTTTAGAGGTAGTAGAAGATGAAAATGTGGTTATATAATAAACAGGTACACAGAAAGTATGAATTAGGACATTCAGAAAAAAAAAATGGAGACATCAACCCCTTAGGAACATTATTCAAATGCTAACACCATTGAGAAAGACATATTAGGTGATTCCAGTCACTTACCTTCATGAGGAAACTTTTATATTGAATTATGACAATAGTATTAGGTTGGAGATTGAACAATTGGAACTGGGAGTGGAGTGTGAAGCCTGTGATAGAGAGAGAGAGCTGGCAGAGAGGTGGGCTGGAGAGAAGCAGAGTCCAAACCTTTCTGCATGAGTAGACAGAAAGGGAGAAAGGGCTAGATAACTAGAATGCATTTGAAGACCATAAATCTCTATGGAACACATGGGGAAGGGACAAACATCTTTCTTGGGCCTCCCAATATTCTGTAACATAGAGGAATGGGGAATTGGTTCCCCAAAGCCACCATGTCACATTAGGGACAAACTGCTGTCCACAGATGCTGCATGACAGAGGTAGAGCCTTAAGCAAGACACTCATGTAAGATGATTCATGTCGTTGCTTGCTCTTTAACAGAGTTAGAATGTCACCAGTAGCCAGGAGCTGCTGTTGCATCCCTACCAGTGACAAGGCTTTTTTTTTTTTCATGACCAGGTTAATGGCCTTGAGAAAAAGATCTAGAATATTGCTTCAGCCCTTGAGCAGCACTGTTCTTTCAATAACTGGACATCATTTGGATCATGACAAGCCTTTTGAGAAGCTCGAGGCCTCTGCTGAGTCCACTGTCCTCACACACATCCAGCCATCAGGAATCCTCCCAGTTCATTGCCCACGGTCACTACCTGCTCCCATCCTATTTCACAGGCTGGCCCCAGTCCCAGAAAACGGCAAACTAATTTGGAGCCTCATCCTGTTTTGTGATTTCAGCCTAGAAAGTCCATCTCTCAACTTGTTTTCCTTAAATACTAAGAAGTCTCAAGCCAGTACTGCACAAGCGGCCATTCTGAGATACTGTATGTCTTCACCCATCTCCTCTGGTGTCATCTGTGGAAAAAGCAATAAAGAAAACTAAGGAGAGACCTTGTGTGAATGCCAAGGACCTGAGTTCTTTTTGTTCTTTCTTTGATCTCTTCCTTTTTAACTCTGGCTAATTTTGCCACATTAGCTTCTCCAAGGATTTATAAGCAATTCTCGGTGGTGCCTTTATCAGCTCAAAGGTATTTAGCAAAATACCTATTAAAGATATATTCATTTACTTTTTTACCATTACGATACAGTTTTCTGTTTTTCAACTTTTTTTCTTATTAATATATAACCCATTACTGCATCAAAACCCACAATGTAGCCGGGCGTGGTGGTGCACGCTTGTAATTCCCACGCTTGGGAGGTGGAGACAGGAGGATTGCGCAGGTTCGAAGCCAGCCGTGCTGGCTTAAAAGACCCTGTTTCCAAATAAAATATAAAATAGGTCTGGGAGTGTAGCCCGGAGGTAAAAGGGTTTCATCCCCAGTACCACCAAAAAGAAAAAAAAAAAGAAAGAAAGAAAAAAGAAAATGACATTCATATAAATTCATGGCAGTGATGAAAAAAATTAGCCCTCTCTGAAGGCAACTACAAAGCTTCCATTTCTATTGAGCATCTGAAACTGGACAGGAACATGAGTGCTGTGTATTAAAGTCAGGAAAGCTAAATGCGTCGAGTGACAAAGTCATAACAAAATCAATGGAATCTAATAACATTAGTACATGTTTACTTAAATAATCCTCCTACAATAATTTCATAAAAATATACATCATAATTGCCCTTATTTTCTAGGTGAGAAAACAGGCTCAAGGGTTCTAGTTAGAGCATAGATATTCTATTGCTGTGACAAAATACTTGAGAAAATCAACCTCTATCATCCTGTATGCCATAAAGATGTATAATGCAACAATAAAAAAAAATAAAAAGTAAAATAAATAAGTATATATTTGGGGTCATATAATTTCAGAGGTTTCAGTCCATGGTTGGCTGGTTTCATAGTTTGGGCCCACCACAAACACAACATCATGGTAGGGAACATGTAGTGGAACAAAACTGCTCACCTAATGGCAGCCAGAAACCAGAAAGAGAGCAAGAGAGGTAAGAAGGAACCAGGGTCACAGTACGCCCCCTAGGGGCATGCCTTCAATGACTTACCTCCTCTAACTGGTCCCCAATCCCTAAAGTTTCCACCACCTCCTAACAGGGCCCTTAGCCTGAGACCTTTAACACCTTGGTTTGGGGCAACATATTCTACTCCTTGTCCCTGAAGTCCCAATAGTTCCAGCAATGCTCAACAGTCCAAGAGTAAAGTTTCCTCTGGGACTGAAGGCAAACTTTAAGCTGTGAGTCCCTGTAAAATAAAAAAAATAAACTTTCATATTTACAAAATACAGTGAAGAGGATTAGCATTCCCTTGCCAAAAGGGAGGAATAGGAAAATAGCGAGTAGGAATCAGACCAAAGCAGGACCCAAACCCCACAGGACAAATATTAAAATTTGCAGCTCCATGTCCAGCATCCAATGCATCGTGGCGTAACATGGATCTAAAGGGCTTGGGAAGCCGTGTCCCTATGTCTGGTTGGCTATCACCCACTTGGGCTCTCTCTTGCATCGGCTCTGTTTGCTTCCTGTGGCTTCCCTCAACAGTGTTTTCATGTTCCTCACATATCTAAATTCCTAAGGTCTCCATTTCAGCTTTGGCCTCACCCTCATAGCTGTACACATCATCCAATCAGTGAGCTTTCAGAGACTCAAATTCTGCCCCCAACTGGCTTGCCTCCCTGGCTTTCCTTTGACATCTTGGTGAAACCTCTATTATTCTATAACTCTTATATTCTGCATGCCTGCAAAACCAGAACCATGTGGATAATGCCAAGGTTTGCTGCCAGCATGAATAGTTTTCAGGTCTCCTTGGACCATGGATTCAGCAGACAATGAATGCCTGGACAGCTAAAAACAGGAAAACAAATCCTAGGGAGAAAATTCCCTAGAGGATCTTTAGAAAGGAGCTTACCCTGGGGCTCTCTTCTGAAAGCAGTCTTTGAAATGAGTTTACACTTTTACACCAAGAGCCTGCAGTGGGTGAGGCTAGCCAAATCCTGAAATGCCTTCAAGGCATTTTTTTTCCTGTTATCCTGGTGCAAAGTACTTAGTTTCTTTTTAATGGCACTAATCTCTTTGGCAAGCCCTTTACTGCAACTTTAAATACTTTTCTAGCGAAGCTACAAGTTTCTCAAATCTTTGTTCTTCTTTTGGCTTCCAAGTCTCACTGTAAATTTAGATAGAAGCAGCCAGAAATACTCATGCCACTTCCTGAATGCCATAACTCCTTGAAATTTCATCAACCAGATAAACTAATTTGTCACTTTTAAACTTGGTCTTACACAGAGTTAGCCTCAGATAAAGTATCCGGACATGGATAAAATTCAAACAATTTTTTTTTTAATTGAATGGTCTCTAAGTCTAATTTGCAATGGAGTCTTTGTTTCCAACTGAAACTTCGTGAGCACACTTTTATTGTTTGCATTCCTATCAGCATTCTGGTCTTCTGAACTTCCAACAGAATTGCTCATCAAGCTTGCTTAGAGCATTCTAGGGCAGCTCTACCCCACTTCTCCAAACTTTACCAAATTTCTCTTACAAACCAATTCCAAAGGTTTCTGAACCACCTATCAGGTATAATCACAGCAACAACTCCACTTCTTTATATAAATATTTTGTATCAGTCTGCTTTGCATTGCTGCAAAAAATACCTAATAAAATCAATTTATAAAGAGGTGGAACATAGCTGCTCACCTCCTGATAGACAAGAAGTAAAGAGTAGAGACAGAGACAGAAAGCTGGAGATAAGATATACCCTTCAAGGACATGCTCCCAGAGAACATGTCTGAATAGTGCCACTAGCTGGGGGCCATCCTTCAACACATGAGCCTTTGGTTGACACTTAAGATCCAAACCTTAACAGGTATTTTGTGCAAATTTTGCCAGTGGCACATGATCCATCCTGTGTCAGAAACCACCTCTTTGATGTTCAGAGCCTGCCTTACTTCCCAGGACACTACTGTACCTCTTGTTGAGGCCCTCAACCAACAATCAAATGTTCCAGCAGTCCTCAGCAACAGCTTCACTTCTTGACAGGTGAAGTGTAGGCTGCTAAGAAGAGAACTTTTGATACCATATATTCATGTCTATTCATGGATCTTTGTGTTTGAAAAAAAATTTTTTTTTGCAGTACTGCAAATGTAACCCAGTGGTATTCTACCTCTGAGCTACATTCCTAGCCCTATTTTATTTATTCTTTATTTTGAAACAGGGTCTCACTGAGTTTGCAAAGGGCCTCACTAAGTAGACGAGGCTGTCTTTGAACTGCAATCCTCCGATCTCAGCCTCCCGAATGCTGGGATTACAAGCTTGCACCCCCCCCCAGCTTGTGTTTGAAAAATTTTAATATCATTAGTTATACTATGAATGCAATTTGTCTTCTAAGTAATGACTAGAATCAGAATCTATTGCACAGGAAATGTTTAACCGTGGAGTTTAAAATCCCTCTTGTTGTTGTTGTTACTGTTGGGTTAGCACTGAAGCCAGGAGCAAAGAAATCAACTTTTAGAAAAAAAAATGTTTAAAATTGTCAGTAGCCTATGCTTGCTAAACTAATGAAGGGGAAGTTCAGTTAAAACTCACATGGACAGCTGGGCCTGGTGGCGCACCCTTGTAATCCCAGCACTTGGGAGGCTGAGTCAGGAGGATCGCACAGGTTCAAAACCAGCCTCAGCTACTTAGTGAGGCTCTCAGCCACTTAGTGAGACCTTGTTTCCAAATAAAGTATAAAATAGGTCTGGAAGTATAGCCCGGAGGTAGCAAAGCCCCTGGGCTCCGTCCCCAGTACCACAAAAATAAATAAATAAATAAATAAATAAATAAATAAATAAATAAATAAAACTCACATGGAAGGTCACAGAGTGGAGGTAAAGGCCCACCTCCAATGCCAATGCTATATAGAGTTTAGATGTGGAATATTCCCACAAAGTCTCCATATGTTAAAGGCTGGTCCTTGGCCCATGATGCCAACTTTCAGAGGTGTAGCTGGTAGGATATTTTAAGTCATTGCTGGTATACCCTAAAAAGGGATTTTGGGAATCTTGTCTCTACTCTCTCTTTTACCTTCTGGACATGAAATGAATGGTTTTGCTCTACGACGGGCTCTATACAATAATATGCTTTCTCCCCACAGGTCCAAAAGCAACAGGTGAACCAGCCATTTACTGGAACCTCTGAGATCATGGGCCAAAGTAAAATTTTGTTATTTATAAGTACGTTATCTTAGGTATTTGTTACACTAATGGAAAGCTGACTTCATAATGAAATAGCCTCATAAGAATCTGAGCTCCTCCACTGATAGTAGTATAGAATGAAACATATCACTTAATTTCTCTGTACCTTATCTGTAAAGTAATAAAAATAATACTATCTTTTAGAATAACCCCCCAGATTAATCAAGATAACACATTTAATATGCTGGGTCCATATTAGCCCTCAGTAAATACTAATATTAATAACCTTCATTTCTATAACACTTGTAAAATAAATTTAAAGGAAATGACTGATTTATTATTAAATGAATATATTTACACACATATATACAGTATTAAAGTTCAGTTCATATAGCTTGTATTTGATTAAATCTATTACACTAATGCAAAATTATAAGTTATAAAAGTTTTAAATGCCTGGAATTTTTACTGTATTTGTCAGATTTTATTCAAATATAGTAAGAGCTGCCACATGAGGCTGCATGGGTCCTTTCCCATGTTCATAAACAGAACGACAACCTTGAAGACATGAAGCAAGGGAGTCTCTTTTGTACTCCACACTTGGTTCTAGTGAAAGTAGAAAGTAGTGAACTTAATTGCAAATAATAAGCAATTATCTACAGTGAAATTAAATGAAATGGAATAAAAAATGTCAGAGTGCATCCCACACAGTGAAGCAATTGTTTAATGAAATGTTTGATTTTATATATGTGTATATACCTTTAGAGATTTGCATGTGTATTAGGTGGCACTATCAACCATATTTCTTACCGTGGGTTCCAAACACATTTAAAGCCACCACTCCAAATGGTAGTCCCAAGGCCCCAGAGTCAGGGCTTTCTCAAGACTAGAAGGTTCCAGAAATTTGAGGATCGTCTTGGAGAAGCCTGCTGATAGCGCTTTATATAGTAACATTTGGGACATAAGAACTCAGTTGAGCTTTTTACCCATGATACTCTGCTCTGCCATCCTTAACTCTGTCCACAGAAAGGGTCCATCCATACACAATGATTTGTACTTTGAGAACGGACCAATGGAACTGTCACAGCATAGACGGTTTGATTCTATTTGCAGTGGTTGTGGCTGTGGTTGTAGGCATGGGCTTCGTGATCAGCACGTGTGCTCATTCCATTTTCCAAGGACTCTGTCATGAATTCAACCAAATTCACTGCCCCTCCACAGATCTCCAGTCAAGACAGGGCTACGAAAGGAAAGGAACAAGAAGAAAAAATTTCTCTGAAGCAAATACTGACTTGCTTGGTCTTGGGATTAACTGATTCACCAATCAGATAATGGTCTTTTATGGTCTTCTCTTCTGTCTTGTTCTTGTACTGTAAAAGTAAAAGAAGCATGAAGTACTGAACTGTAATTTTACTCTCAGATACTTGTTAATATCATAATTTCTTGTAACAGTTTTTGTTTCTTTTCAGTGCTTGTCTGTCCTCTTATACCACTTCTCCCTTCAGAAATCTGGGACAAAAACATGATATATGTGGTTTTCCTCTAAATTCAGTTCTAGAAGTAATATATATGCATATGTTGTTTCCATAAAGGATTCATTTATTTCCTGACCTCAGTATAATTTGATTGGTTTTGGTTACACTGTGTAAGGAGAAAACCCCAGAGAGACCCACCAGATCAGATAGAAAAAGTGTTAATATAATCAGGGCTTCTAAGAAAAAGCAATTTTGACAGATTAGAAATTGTATCTCTGTGTGGGTACTGCCCAAGTTGTCAAGCCCTCTTCCCACAGTGACAGCAGGCTCGCTCAAACTTCAGGGACACCCTGTCTTTTCATCACATTATAAAAAGCCAGCCCGCAGCTATATTTGGACCTTCCTGTCAGAAAAGACTACGGAAGAAGTAAAACTGCCCACTTGAAGTTTCCAGCTACTGTTGATGATGCTTCTAGAAATTACAACAAGGTTCCATTTTACAGACAAAGAAAGTAAGATATAAAAAGAAGAAAAGCTTAACCTAGCTTTCTGAGGAAGGAACCTCTACTCTTCAAATAAATGTTGGCAATGTTTCTGTTTCCCAAATATGGTTCAATTTGGAAAATCCACCAGCAACCAACAAGGTCTCTATATTAACGTGTGATGGGAAATTATAGTGAGTTAACCCCATCAGTGAAGATGTGACTGAGCTCCTGAACCATGGAGGGTGTGGGAAGGGAGATTCTTTTAGCTTTTCCTTTCCTCACACATTAGAGATGCTAGTGGGGAAGTAGCCACCGGTTCAGGGAGAAAGACCAGAGCAACACTGAGTGAACAAAGCAGATACTCAGTGCACACAGATAATGTCCAACTCCGGGATCTGCAAGAGCTTGGCCAGGGAGGGCATCTCCTAGGAAACCATCAGATAACACTGGAAGAGACAGGCTTTAACATTAAAAGAGCTGCAGGGGAAACAACGCATGTTATCTAGGAGCAAATCATGTCTCATAATGCAGCAGTCATTTCTTGTACGACAAATAGGTCTGCACGGCTCACACGAATACTTCTGAGCTCAGATCAGGGCATCTTCTGCTCCCCGGTATTCTGGAGGGCAGCATTTCCATCTACCATGTACCGTGGGAATAGCAAAGCCTAGTCAGTTGGAAAGCAGAAAATCCACCTTCCCAGTACCCTGGGCACAGAGGACAGCAGCAGTGATTACCAAAACTGCAGAGAAAGCAGGAGACTGGGATGGAGGGTGGACAGGTTCTGGTCCTACAGGATGACCAGCTGGCAATTTGTGGGTAAACGAGGTGGTGGCTGCTGACAGTGCCCAGAAGCTCTCAAACCTTTACTCTTGTCGTTGCCTTCCCTCTCTTCTAAAAACACATATTCTTATCCTCTCTCTCTCTCTCTCTCTCTCTCTCTCTCTCTCTCTCTCTCTCTCTCTCTCTCTCTCCTCTTCCTTCTCTCTCATACTCCTTTCTTTTCATAAATCTTCTCTACTTACCCTTTTTGTAAAATTACTTCCAAAATTCACTTAGAAAAAGTATAAGTCTCCTTAAGGATGTTCTTTCCTTCATCCATCTGCTTGTTTGGTCAAGGATGTGCAAAAGTGCCTATTGTTGCTAAGCAGAGGCCAGCTGAGCATCCCCTGCTTGACGCCAAGCCCCACATCAATGGCAGTGAAGCAGACATAGGATCTGGAATGTTAGTCCTCTCACTGATGACTGTGAAAACTCTTGGTTGCCTGGCAACAGGTGGTGATAGCACAATCATAAATAAATATACTTCAGAATAATCTTCTGAATCTTGTCATTTAGCCATTTAAAAAGATGAATGCTTCCTTGGATACTTGGAGAAATCAAAGGTTGTTTACATGTTGCTGTTGTTACTTTGCTAAACATGTTGTTCCTACCAGGTTAGGGACATGTTTCCTTCCAAATGCTTCTCTTTCTCACAAATTTCTTTTTAAGAAAAGTGAATGTTATGGTTTGAATCTGAAATGTTCACTAGTGGCTCCTGTGTTGAATTCTTTATTTTGTTTATTTGTTTGTTTATTTTTTAATTTTTTTTTTGCAGTCCTGGGGATTGAACTCAGGGGCATTCTACCACTGAGCTACACACCCCTGGTCCTATTTTTTATTATTTACTTTGAAACAGGGTCTCACTAAGTTGAGGAGGGTCTCACTAAGTTGCAGAGGCTGGCTGTGAACCTATAATCCTGTTGTCTCATCCTCCGAAATACTAGAATTACAAGCGTGTGCAACCACACCTGGCTCCAAATGCTTTTCTTCCTCACAAGTTTCCTTTTGAGAAAGTGAATGTTATGGTTTGAACCCGAAATGGCCCTCGTGACTCCTGTGTTGAATTCTTAATCACCAATTCAGTGCTCAGAGGTAGGGGTTGTGGAAAGTCATTAGATCCTGAGGGTCTAACCTTATTAGTGGATTAATCCATTGCTGGATTCATAGTTTGATGGGCTAGTAGGAGGTAATGAAAATTTAGATGCAGGACCAAGTTGAAGGGAGTGGGTCTCTGGGGATGTGCCCTTGGGGAAGATATCTTGACATGATGGACAGTGGAGCCAGCTGACCATGGGCTAAAATGCCTCAAACAATCAGCAAAAAACAAATTTTTCCTTCTTTAAGTTGATTTTCTCAGATTTTGTCACAGCCATGAAAATCTGACTAACTTGGTGCGTGTAGAGATGCACTGGTAGCCAAAAGGAGACCAAACTGTCCTAGCTGCCACCAGCCACACAGAGCTCTGATTCAGATGACTGAAGCTTTCTGAGACTCAGGCAAGATAACTTCAAGACAGACAGTGTTTGCTACACTAAGTATGGTTGTAAACAAAATTGCCAGGAAATTAAAAGGACAAATCCTTATCTTGTCCATTAAAAGGAATGTTAAGAAATGGGACTTTCTTGAATGGAAGAGGTTAGAATCATAGATGAGCATCCTAGTGGGAGGGTTTCTGGGCATTTGCTTCCATTTATTAGAGGAGTAGTTAGAACAGGGATTTAAGATCAGAAAGATCTAGCTGAGTCTTAGACTAGTCACTTAAAGTCGATAAGTTGAGCCTTGACATAACCCATAATTCAAAGTAGAAAATTATTCTGAAAGCTATCACACACCAAACTGTTGCAAGGAATAAATGAGCTAAGTAATGGAATGTGCAAATTCTACCAGGGCTCATAAGAGGTGTTTAATAAGCTTCTCTTCCTCCACCCTGCCTTCCATGGGACAGAATTCCATGGGTCAAGTTCCAACAACAGCAGCCTTAACTGCTTCAACATGCTCCTATAGCACTGAAAGAGAGCTCTAATTCATCCTCCTCACAAATGCAAACCGACTGCTCCATTAGCACACATTAGCGATGCTCCCTGGTACTCACAGCAAAGGAAAGAGCTGCACTCTACATTTTTGCAAACTCAAAGACTCCTCTCTCCCTCTGCCACAGCTACTCTGACTACCAGCCCCTCTCCTCACTCATGCGCGCCTCTCTCTCTCTCTCTCTCTCTCTCTCTCTCTCTCTCTCTCTCTCTCTCTCTCACACACACACACACACACACACACACACACACACACTCTGCCCCCACTTGCCCACTGTCTCTTTTATTCCACTGCTACCTCTGGCCCTCACCCTGGACACACTGACCTTCCCCCTCCCCTCCTCCTGCTAAATTTAGAGGCAAGCTGTCTCCCTGGTGTGAGAGGTTGGGGGTCTGTGGCAGCAGGGTACAGAGCTGATCTTGAGTTGGCTGTCGGCAGTGAAGGAAGGACAAATGTCAGGGAGACCTAGTCCCTGGTCGCCCTCCCTCCGGCCTGAGCATCCGCTCCTCAGAAGTCTCTCTTGACAGGCAGGGTGTAAGGAGGAGGGCATAGGGGCCTTTGAAGTTTGGCTGCCTGTCACTGGAGCTCAAAGAGACCAAGGGCTTGTCAGAGCAGAAGTCACTGGGGCTCTCTCCCTTTCTCAATTAATTCAGTTGGCTCTGGAAGGAAAGCGACTGTGATCTGCCCAGAATGGACTCGCAAACTCAGCTTACTGGTAGAATGTTGCTGTGTCTTAAATCCTGTTGAAGCGCCAGACTCCAGCTATGCCAGGAGAACTCTGTCCAGCCCTCCAAAGTCAATATCCCCCAGGCAGCAAACCCCACGTTGAGCATCCAAAGCCCAGGTGCTGGCCACTGTCAGGAGTCCTGGCATCAGATCTCCCTTCCTCTCCTTGAGCTTTACTTCTTCCTATCCCACAAGTCTACCTGAAAACCAGCAGCAGCCATTTATTACAGAGTAGACGAATTCTGTGCTTTTCTGAGGATGTTTAGAAAGCAACAATACAACTCTTTCAAAGAAGGGAGTATATCTTTGCTCTGGTTAGCACCCAGAAATGGAGGGAAGAGACTGGAAAGTAGAATGTTCCATGGCAAAGGCAGCGTTTCCTTTAGAAGTCGTGAAGATTCAGGTCAAAAGGACTTAAAAATGAGCATCAGTGGCACATCTTTTCAGAAAGACAGTAAGGGGGTTAGGGTAGCAGTGTGCTGGGCAGTGTAGTTGGCAACGGTTTATAATATTAAAGTCCCGAGTATCAGTTTTTTTCTCCAATTGGCTGATGATTATGAGTAAGTCACTAGCTTTCTGAGCCTTAGTTTTAAAATCTGTAAAAACGAGGGTGTCAGGTATAAAACAGTGTGAGGACCAAGGTAAGTGGTGGACGGGGAAGCGCATTATAGCCTGTGATTTGGGAGCCCTGGTCATGGCGTTTGTGTTGGCCATAGGAGGCCATGAAGAAAGAAGTAAGGGGAGAAGTAATCCCTTAGTCTTAGGCTGACAGACAAACAGGTCACAGAGCCAAGCACAGCTTTGGTGACTTAAATGCTTCATACCTATGGGAAATACCTATACATGGAGCCTCTTGGCCATGTTCCTGCGTGTAGCCCTAGGTCGTTACTATCATTTCAGTTAAACCTGGCATAGTTAAAAGGGAAGACAAATTGCGCGCTGTGCTGTTTTCTGCTCCTTTAAAAATATAATATATACAAGAAATTATATATGCCTATGAAGCACTGGGGTAGACAAATGTTCTATCATTATCAGTCATAACAATACATGTTGAAATTCTCCCTTCTCCTTTTCTCATTCAATGGCTACCTTTCACTAGTTTGACCTCAGATGAACTGTGCAGGAATGCCATTCTAAGAAAATCAAGCAGAGAGTTGTAAAGTAGTTGAGTTTGGTATTTCTTATTATTTTGTCCCTCCAGAGACACAGTTCCTGATAACTCTGTACTTGACTATTGCCAGAAATGATGATTTTGTACAGACCAGAAATGATTCAACTGGCTTGGAGATTCTATAATATGTCCAAGTGCCAGGAAATTGGAGAATTCGAGGTGTTCCATGAGGAAAAATTCAAGTGTGCATACCGCTAATGTCTCTCTGTTGTGAATGACAAGCAGCTATAGGAGCCAAGTCATTCTGCTTGGCTGATACTGTGACTGCTCTCTGAGGACACAAGCTCAGAGAAGATCTTTAACTGCATCTAGAGCCCATCATCTGGCCTGGCCCAGCCAGTGTCCTTCGGAAAACTGAGATAGTGTATCCAAACCACAGGCCTCACTTCCATCTAGTGGTACTCAAGTTTGGTGAAGAAGTGTACAAGTAGCCTGGCCGCCTTCCACCTATCAGTGTGGCTTCATTACTTGGTTATCTGTATTTATTTACAACCAGGTATTATTTATGAATGAAAGCCACAGTCACTAAAGAACCAGCCCTTATGTGAGTGAATCATTCATTTCTTAAACAAATAGTTACTGAACACTCAGTATGCTTCAGGAGCTAGGGCAGACACAGGGTTATAAGGAGGGGTGTGTAAGTCTTACCTGGTGAGAGTGAGTAAATATTACCCAGAGACACTTAGACTGAATTCATTAACCAGGTCTAATGGCAGAGAAAAAAGTGTCTAGAGGTACCCACTGGCAGAGGACACTGAGGACGCATTCGATTGCACCTCCGCGGGGCTGGAGCTGCCAGGCCAGCTCTTTGGGCCTGAAGTTTCCACCTACCTCGTGGGTGGTAGAAGATGAGGCTCTCCACAGCTCTCTCAAGGAAGCCGCTGCCAGGACCGCAGGGATCGGCCCCCGCCAGCACTCAGGGAAGCACACTCTGACTTTATGTCCTCACGTAGCGCGATGGAAATGAATATTTAAAGGTATGGAGTCATAAAACTGTGGGATATGAGAAAAGCAGCAGCCTTTGAGGCCTGGCTGCGACACACTGCTCCATAATACACACGTGTTTATTGCTCCCCAACTGCTTTTTACTCACTCACAGAAATGCCACGCCCGAAAGCTGGCATCGAGCCCTTCACCCTCAAAGTTTAAAAGTCACAGGGCGCAGTTCTAACTGTGGAGCTGGGGAGAGCAAGGCACAGCCTGACCCGCTAAGGCTGCCTTAGGCAGAGGCTCTGCACACGTGAATGCCAGTGCCCAGGAGCCAGGGCTGCACGAGACCTTGGGGCCATACTGATCAAAAGGAAAACAGATTTTATGTTCCACTGTCTTGTTTATTTGCTCATTGTGGACATTAAACAAATACTTTCAACTAGAGTTGCCCAAGCTATAGCTCAGTGTTTTCTTTTAGATGTATTCGTTAACCTACTAACCTCCTACCTACAGTGTTTGGCGGTGTTTTAATATAGACCCATATAAGCCATTTGCTTTGTAGTTAGTTCCAGTGAGCCTTTAGTTTCACCCTGACTCCTCCGCACTGTACGGACCATCACAAGCCTAGCATTTCGGTCGGACGAAGCTCTAGAAGAGAGAGATTTGTTTCGGTAGCCTTTTCAGGGCCATTGTTTTATTGGAAAATCAGCGATGCCCTCCACATTGGACTTCCCCCCTTTTTTGGTGGTACTGGGGTTCCTGGAAGCCCTTCTACCGGGCTACACTCCTAGACCTATTTTATACTTTTTTTATTTTTGGAAACAGGGTCTCTTAAGCCAGCGCGGCTGGCTTCGAACCTACACGATCCTCCTGTCTCCGCCTCCCAAGCGCGGGGATTACAAGCATGCGCCACCACGCCCAGCTGGACTCCCCTTTTGTACAGCAGAATCCACGGAGCTTCCTCTGGATGCTGAGCCTGGGGAGCCGAGTCAGGAGGACACCAACAGAAGCTGGATTTGGACCAGCCCAACTGAAGAGTCAAGCTTCCAGGGACACAGGCTGAAGCTGAGAACTTGACCACTAGGAATGCCATGTCCCCTCTGAAGCTGACAGGCTGAGAGCATAGAACCCGGCTCCTGGATAAGGCCATTCTCCAGTGCCACAGTCCTTTCAGAAGCCCTTCAGAAAGAGACATGTGGGTCCAGTTGTCCCCAGATAGAATCCAGGAGGCCCTAAGGCAGGGTTAGAGGGCACAGAGAAAAGGTCATGGCTGTCAACTCAAAAATCCCACTCAGGATCCATAAATGCTAGTAGCTGCTAATTTCAAGCTGCCTGATGAAAAAACAGAAAGTGCCTCTGTGGCAGGTGCTGGACCCTTTATTCAACAATTCAGCCAAGGTGAGTTGGGACCTATTGAGTTCCCTGGAGACAAGTCCCTGTCCTTCAGAAGCTTACTGCCCATGACCAGGCACCCAGACCACGAGATGAAGAAGAAAGAACACGAAAAAAGAGATTTTAAAGTTCCAAAATGTGTGATCTGGAAAGAAACTTGAATTGTCTTCAAAATGCCAACTCTAATCCCCACACGCACAGCTCTTAACTCAGGGAGTCTCAGAACAAGAGGATTCCACTGGAACAAAAGTAGTATTTTTCCTGCTCTGAGTTTCCCATTCTCTCCCAGCAGAAAGCCACATCCCACAGCCTTCTCTGGAGAAGGTGTACAAGATCAAAAGTGTCACCCAGCGGCTGTGGTCAGTTATGTGGAGGGAGCCAGCCTTCTAAGCGTTGAAAACATCCTATGTCAGATAAGAAGATGCAAGTAATGATAATAAAGCAATAGCCAGAGAAAGACCCTCAAGGAAACACACTGGGCCCTTTTCCTCTCCACTTTCTGTACTGAGCCTAAACCCAAACTGTGCTCAGCAGGTATCTGTGAGTGAACACATCAATGAAGGAATGTAGAGATAAATGTGAGTAGCCCTCTCTCCTTCCTCTTTTTCATCTTCCAGGATCACTCCAGCCTTCTATACCTACATAAAATTCTCCTAATTTCTCCTCTGTGACTTTAGAAAGGCCACATGTCTTAGGAGATTCCCCTGCTTTCATAATGCTGTGAACCTCAGAAAGGGATGCAGTCAGACCTTGGGGCTGCTCCTCGTTTCCCCTTTCAGAGAATGTTGGAGCTCGTCTTGCTGGCCTCTGGTCTCTGACCTCCCCTCTTCCCATGTCTCCTGCACTACTTCTTCTTTTTTTTTTTTTTTTTTTTTGCGGGTCTGGGGATGGAACCCAGGGGCATTTGACCTCTGAGCTACATCCCTGCCCTATTTTTTATTTTTTATTTTGAAACCGGGTCTCACTGAGTTGCAGAGGGCCTCACTAAGTAGCTGAGGCTGTCCGCGAACCGTGATCCTCCAGTCTCAGGCTCCCGAATGCTGGAATTACAAGCGTGTGCCACCACGCCCGGCTTCCTGCTCTGCTTCTCATGGGAACCCTCTCTCCTGCATGTCTTGCCCCAAGCCTGACTCTGGTGGTAGAATATCAGAGCATCAGGGCCTTTGGGATAAACCGAGGGAAGAATGCAGAAAAGGAAAGTCTCAAAGTTGAATATCAGAACTCACTGCACCTCGTGTCCCTCAAGAGTGCCATTTCATGGTGCCATTGGATCTCCCTAGGAAGCAACAAGCCTTACACACATACTCACAAATGCCCACGTGCCCCACCATGTAGCTGCGGTGCTCCTACGGGGCAGTTTACTTAAGTTCACCCCTCTTTGCTTCTCAAGTGAGGAGGCCCACATCTTGTTGTCCACAACTCTACAGAGCACAAGCAGAAGAGTTTACCTCAAAGTCGTTCTCCCAGAGTTTTTCTCTTCTTGCTTTTGCACAGTCAAAATGCTTACTAGTACTCCAAAGGCAGATTCTGTGGCCACCCGGGACTGCTGAGCAGTGGCGTGTGCTTGTGGCCTCTCGGCTGCATACTTGTCTGGGATCTGCCACATGTTCGGGGACAGAGAGAGCTTGACATCTTCAGCACCATGGCAGGAGCAGACCCAGCTTCAGTGCACAATCTTTGTTCCCCCACCTCCCTTCAGTTTCCCTTGTCCTTTCTCTGCCCTGCTCTGTGCAGAGGTCCAAGGAGAAGAACTGTCAGCACAGACAGGGCCAGGCTACAGGGAGGCAGCGGCAAATATCTTCCTGCCACTGACATCTTAATAATCGCCAAGTTTTCAAAGAAACTTCCAAGCGCAAGGAAACTTCCAGACAAAATTGACTTCCAGTGAAAAGCATTTACCTTGCAGTTCTTCTCCACATGTATTTTATGACAGCATCACGAGTCTCCTGCCTTGAGTTGAAATCTTGTCAACTTGTAAAGCAGGATGGAAGTGGGCTAGTGTTGAGGGGGAAAAAATGTCAGTCAGGCTCCTAATTGCCTCAGAACTTGCTAAGAAAAGCAGAGTCCCAGCACACACCCTGGAGATACCCAGTGGTCTTCCAAACCTCTTCAAATAGCCAAAGCAGGGACCTCTCTGTGGTCAGAGATTACCCAGGGGTTGCTAAGATCCTCAACAGAACCACTGACCCCAAGGCCTGGACCCTCCCCGAAGCCCCTCAGAGCTCAGAAGGAACCGTCATACAGTCGTTTACACTCGAGGAAGGAGAAGACCAGGTCATGGTGGTCTCTCCTAGGAGCTGCTTCTTCAGCCTCGTTGCAGCAGCAGGATAGGAGGTGGACTGGAGAGGGGAGAGCTGTACTTTCCACTCCTCTGAACCTCTTCTGATATTCCAGAACACTCTGTCCTTCAGTCACCAAATCTTGGCATTTATTTATTTATTTATTTATTTATTTATTTATTGTAATACTGGGGACTGAAACCAGGGCCATTCTACCTCTGAGCCACACCCTTATCCCTTTTTTCTTCTTCTTTTAATCTTTTGAAACAGTCTTCCTAACTTATGGCATACTTGTCTCTAACATGCGATCCTCTTGTCTCAGCCTTCCAAGTATTGGCATGCCAGGCATATATATGCAACATTTACTTGATTGGCTCTGGCTATCATCTAAATCCCTGCACACACCCTCCATCATCCAGAAAGTCACCCTGGCTCTTCCAAGCCACTGAGAACCTCTCTTTTTCCTAAAGTGACTCCTGCTGCTAGGATGAACTCCACAGCTTCTTGTCAAGGGAGGCCTCACCAACCCAGGCTACCACACTGGGGCTCTACTATGCAGCTCTGATCCATGGGGCAGGTGTGCCTGGGGTGCCTCAAACACACAGCAGAGCTTGTCAGACTTCACAGCACAGACTCATGTGGGAAGGGCATCCCTTTGTTTTAGAAAGACCTGTCTACGCTGAGAAAAAGTAAAGTAAATGCCCAGTTCCTTGCTCGCACTGCCAATGGAGGCTTGCCAACACAAACTGTGACAGCCCCATCACTGGCCAGCTCTTGTTCTTAAGGTTTATAGCTTTTCTGGAAACTGGAGGGTATAGGACCATGCTATTTGTCAAGAAAATCTCATCTACATCAAAGAGAGCTGAGCAAAATGTGCCACTCTGTGGTGTCAGTGGCTCCTCCAGAACAACTGTCAACAATTTTTGACCTGCCACACTCTCACTAAAGTAGACCCATCATGGGGACTCAGAGAAAGGAAGAGTCCCTGTGGGGCTAGGACTTGGGCTGGGTGACTCAGAGGCTCAGTTCGACTTGGCCTTTGGGGTAGTGAAACAGAAACCTGGGAGCGGAAATGTGGGCTCTGGTCACCACCTGGGTCCAGACACACTGTAGGACCTCAGGGAAGTCAGATAGCACCCAAGAGCCTCAGTTTCCTAATTTTCACTGCTGAATGAGGTAACAGCTAGACACACATTATTAAAAGACTTTATCACATCATGAGAAAAGGGGACACTCTCCAAACCTGAGGAGTGGAGGTGCTGCCATACACCTGGAGACCAGGAGCCAGAGCAGAAAGCATCCCAGAGAAAAAAAAGGTCAGGCTGACCATGTGTTAGGGGGTCAGATGAGGGGGAAGGGGATCAGGCAGGACAACTACAAAGGTGAAAGTGAAGATTCTTGTCATCTAGACTGGATATAAGGGCTGGGTATAGAGAGAGACATCCAGGCTGAAAATACACAAGGGACTCTTTCTCTCGCCTTTTGTTTCTGTTGTACTAGGACTTGAATCCAAGGGTACTCTATCACTGAGCTACACCTCCAGCCCACTTTAGTTATTTTAAGATCTAAGTTACTGTACACTAGTCTTGAACCTGCAGTCCTTCTATCTCAGCCTCCCCAGTAATAGGATTAAAGTCATGTGCCAAGGTGTCCTGATCACACTTAGGACTTAGGAATGAAAATGAAAGTCTTGTCTGGGGGTTTAGGGTGGTAACTGAGATAGGGAGTAAGTACAGAAAAGCAAGAAGGAGATGAGCAAATAAGGCTACCTGAGGGGGGTGGGGGGGAGAGGGAAATTCCCTAATGTACGTGATGTACATTCACAACCATATAATAGTCAGTCACTAAGCCAAACATGAGAAGGAGGGAGAGGGAGGGAATGGGGCATAAATTGGGGAAGGGCTAATTAAGTGATGTGTGTATGTATGCCTCTACCATCTTTTACTACATTAAGATGTATGACTAAAATGAACCAATAAAAAAAATAAAAAATAAATTTACAAAAATGGACAGAGTACCCTAGAGATCACTGTGGGATGTTAAAGCTAGAACCAGTTGTGTGCATCTCTTCCCAACTCAGCGTTCTATGATGTTATGTTGAAAAGTCACTAAATATCAGCTGTTGGGGGCAGAGAAGTATTTACCCCATAGAAATCTGCATACTAATTAGGGCTTGTTTTCTAGGAGCTAATTGCTAAACGCTTACCACTGCCCAAAGAAATTTAAGAGAGGAGCTAAAAAGCCAGTGATGTGGTTTGAATATGGTTTGCTCCCCCTACACACACACACACACACACACACACACACACACACAGTCATATGGAGACTTAATTTTTCTATGTGTTGGGAGGTGGGGCCTCGTGAAAAGTGTTTGTGTCATGGGAATGGAGCCATAATGAATGATTTACTGCTCTTCTTGTGGGATGGCTTAGCCTTTGTGGGAGTTCCATCCCCTTTTCTCTTCCACACATCCCACTCTCTGCCCATAGGCCCTCACCAGAAGCCAAACAGATGCCAGCAATATGCTTTTAGACTTGCAGAGCCATGAGCCAAAATAAACCACTTATTTATAATTACCCAGTCTCAGGTATTCAGCTATTGCAAGAGGAAACAGACTAAGAGAGCCAGTAAAAGACAGCAAACAAACAAACAACAACAATAAAAATATAGCTTCTAAGACATAGGAGCAAAATCAGGAGAGCTCTGAGTCCATGGCAGGAGAGATGGCACAGAGGAAAGGGTCTTGAAAGTGACAGGTGCACCATCTGCACTCTCTTGCTGCTGTGCTCTGAGTCTGGTCACTACTGCTGGGACAGCTGGCAGGCCCCATGCCCAATGGGACGGTGACCCTGCTGTGGGCCTCAGTGTCTGCTCCACCTGGTGAGACATTTCCCATGTCTTTGGCCTCATCATGCCAGGGACCCACGGCCTTTCTTCTGACATTTTCTCTAAGCATCTGGCTCTTTAAGGCATAACTGGAAAGCTATTTTCACATCTGAATCCTCTGAGATCATAAAGACAGAGATGGGAGAAAAACTTAGGTCCTTTCTGGCATGCTGAGTAAAGGTGTTAACGGCCTCATTTATTAGTCAGATTGCACCCAGACACCCACCACCCGAGACTCATGGCTCTCATGATGCTGGGAACCTTCTCAACCTTCCTCCGAGCACGGGGCTCATTCTCTGTAGAATGCTGGCAGCCAGCAGTTACATTATGTATCTGTTCAACGCTCAGGCAAGAAACCATTATGTTCACGGATCATTATTGACATCCTGACATTTGTCACCTCCTTTCATAGCAGTTAAATCTTGCTTTATCTGTAAATGTCACCATGTCATTTATTCATGAAAGGGGTCACATTCCCGAAATAGCATGCCTCAGTTTAAAAGGGGAGCTCAGCTTTATTCACAGTGGGTAATCCTCAAACAAACTTTACTGCTGATAAATGCTTTTTTATTGGAGTTTCTTGGCCTTAAATGACATCCTCCAATGTAGAATGCAGTTCTGTGTTTGTGGAAATAAAAATCTGAATGTCGAACAAGAGAGAAAATTGTTGAGATTAGAAAAAGTGGAGCTTTTCTGTGGCCATATGTAGTCAGTTGGATATAAGCAGATTTTGAGTTTGCTAAGTGTAAGCCATGATTTTAATAAGATTGTTATGCTTCTGGAAACATGCCTGTGGCCTTTTTGAATCATTTATGTCACAGAAACGCAATGAGAACAGGGGGTTTTTAACCTTCCTGGGTTGATCCCTTAGCTGGGAACAGTAAAGAGGGGAGTGCCACAAACACTGCATGTTCAGTCCTCCTGGCCTCAGATTCCAAGGACACTGGCTGAGGAGATGATTAACTCAATTCCAGAGCTTATGTTTGCAGGGGGAAAAAAAGTGCCTCTTCCCTTACAAAGCTTTCTCGAAGTTCACTTTATAAAGTAGGGTAATGACATAATTCATCGTCCAACACAGACACTTTTCTGAGGGGAAAAAAAGGCACTAAAAATAATTAACAGGTATTAACCAACTTGGATCCACCAGGAACTCAGACAAAACAGGACATATTGCCACCCTAACTTTAAGCTTTGCCATCTGTGTCGTTGAAGGGGCTTACATTCGCCAGCAGCTAATTAAATATTACCTGGGAAAGGCTTTTCTCTCCATGTGTGAGGCTCTGCAAACTCTCTGGCTCTAATTCAGTTTTCTAACCTAGTGGTTCTAAAAGTGAGGCCGTGAACTGAAATGGCCCGAAGAGGTTGTTAAAAATATAAGTGTTCCCGCCTTGCTTTGGATCTACCAAATCAGAATCTCCAAGGAGGTGGTTCAGGCACCTGCTTTTTAATACACCTCCCAGGCACTTCTTATGCACACTGAAATTTTAGAGCCAAGTGCTCTGCTCTGAGTCTTTTGTTCTCTCACTACCTCCATGTTCTGGTCACACTGCGGTAATAGGAAGTGGGTGGGTAAATCCCGTGCTCTTTTTGTCTAGAAAAGTAACTTGCAGATGGGGTGTGAGCTGAAAATAGATTCTCCATTGTGCACAAACATGGAGGCCCTGACACTTCCAGCATATTGCCATTAACATCAGCTGTCGCCCCCGCTGAGGGTCCTGCATACAGCTGCTTCACACCCACTAGGTGCAGCTCCACACACAAATACAATCTGGGAGTCGCTGGGAGACAGGGCAACTGTGAGATGACATGGAAGGCCCATGCAAAAGGTGATCAAATACAATTAAAACTGCTCACACTTACAAAGAGAAAGGGCGGTAGAGGAGGACTTCCCCAAGTGCTAATGAGATCCTTTTTCGGTGTGATATAAGCTGCAGCAACAAGTGTCACGGAACACAGCCAAATCTGAGCTCCAGTTTGTAAGCACAGGGCAGGGTCATGGTCCTATAGCTACTGTCAACTCAGAAAATGCCCTCATTATCTCACTGGAGTCGTCACTGCCCCGGCAACAGTGGAGCAGATTTGTACTACCAGCTGCCATCAAGAGGGACCAGGAGGGTGGTCAGAAAATCAAGGCAGTGAGGACAGAAAATAAGAACACATCTTAAAAGGTATCTTTCCCAGTGCCTCTTTCATTTAGTACCTTTGTCTATTCAGTGAGAACCTCCTGAGTGTGCTGGGCACTGTTATATGCAGATCTTGATGTTTCATGCTGCACAAGGTACAGGCTGAATGGGCAACATCCGGGAGAGCATCACTCACAGACTATTGGCAGAGCCCAAGGAGCACAGAGTCCATGGCTCCTGAAAGGTCAGTGCATGACTCCCTGATGGAGAGCCTAAAAACCAGTATTCAGTGAGCACCTGCTGCAGGCAGAACCAGAACCTGGCAGTCAGAGAGGAAAGAGGTGAGGGAGCTGAGTAAAACTGAGTCATACAAGATGGCTGGGCTCTGCCCTCTGGAAAATGAACATCCAGCAGAGAGAGCCAGGCACATTGAGAGGAGCCATCGTCTGTCATAGCCCAGCAAGGCCTTGTAAGGGGGCTGACATCTGAGAAACGAGGCCAATGAAAATCAAAGAAATCAAGTCACTGGCACAAGGTCACAGAACAAGATGGTTCTAGAGCTGAGATTAGAATTTGGGTCTCACAGTCCCTTGTTAAGATCTCTGTTCTCTATATAGCAAAGCTAGAAGTATTTATAGACTAAATTCATGCTAGGTAATCCTCAGATCCAATTAAACCTGACCATGTCTGGGTCCACCACCACCAGGCATGGAGGCAGACTTCCTGCTGGACTCTATCCTAGGCTGAGACCCAGTGTGGACCAATAATGAGGGTTCAGTGAAAGATATTAACACAGGCTTAGAAGATGCTGGCTGAGTACCTACCATGAATCTACCTCAAGAAAAATCTCAAGATATCTCCATTTGTCTTTCTGTACCCCACTACCAAGGTCCCTTGTCTAACCTTTATATATGTCTGTTTTAAGCTCCCATTCTCTTTTAATTGTAAAAATTCATTTTCATTTATTCTTGCCTGCCCAGAAACTAATACATTTCATTGAGGTTCAAGGTAAGGAGACAAAGTTCCAGGTAAAGTTTCAGGCCAATTTCAGAGAATGCAGATCAGAGTCTCCTAACTCTCCAGAAATCTCTCCATGGCTTCCCATAAACTCACCCATTTTCAGTAACCTTGATAGCCCTCTCTGAGTGGATCCCAACACACAGATCCTGATCTGGAGGCAAGCCCAGTGGAGGTGAGAAGGCTAAACAAGTATCACCAGGTCTTGAGAAGAGTAAAATTACTCCAGTCAGAACTTCTGACACCAGTTCTCAGCTCCTGCCTTCTTCAGAGGTATGTGACTTGGACAGATGTCCTACTTCACTGAGCCTCAGTTTACCAAGAAATGGAAATAATATTAACTTACCATATGCACTGTATAATCTAGCAGGTATGCATGTTAAATGCTTGGTACAGGACCCAGCACAGTAGGCATGCATGTTTGTGACCCTTTTTTATACAAAAGTTGAAGGCAATTGTAGTCTTCTAGTCTCACTTAGGAGTGGAATTTTACTAACTGAAAACTGGCACATTTTCTGACTCACTCTGTGCCCATGAGAGAGTAGATTAACCTCCGGATGGCTCATGTTCCTCATCTGTGGACAGTAATTGCTGTCCCTCCAGCTACCTAGATCCAGTTATCATTGAAAGCAAAGCACCAGGCACATTTCAGAATGTCTGGGAGTTGGCCAGGAGATGGCTTCCAGAGAGGTATGGGGTGGGGTTCTATTATGTCTATTGAGATTGAAAAGACAGCTCTATTTTCTACTCTGTCTTTCTATTAAATTGAACTTCAGCCCTGGAAATTAATATCCCTACTGCATTTTAGTGAGGTGGCTCTATTTTTACAAGCGCCGCAGAATCAAGCCCTAATCTGTTATGCTGTGACCTTTTGCTGGGCTTTGCATCAGGGAATCATAATTCAGGGCCAGCTTCGGCTATGGAAACCTCCATAGGCCTTTTATGACATGAGTGCTATTGAATATTCTATAAAATCTCCTTGGAAAACTGGCCCACATTTCTTTATAATCTCCCCAGACTGTTTCTGAAGTCTCTCTATAGATTTTTTACTCTAAAAATCCATAGTGTTTCTTAATAAGGATTCAGGCCTCCTGTAAGGGATGTTGGAGAGGATAAGGCTGGATTGGGTCCCCAGAGAAAACTGAGGTGGGGCAACAGAAGCTGTTCTGTTACTGGTAAGCCTCTGGATGAGGAGTCTGAGCCGAACCATATCCACTCCTTTACTTCAATGGATTCCAAGTTCTCCTAACCTTGAGAAAGAGAGAGTCAGCACTTAGGACCCCAAATTTGTGTGTCTTCTTAGTCATCCCCAACTCTATTTGTTTCTTTTAATTGGACCCTGCCTGTGCCACATGGTCCCCAACTTCTATATTTGTGTGGATGGATACAGCACTATGGGGTATGGAATCTGGCCTTTTGAACATCTCTTAGGGGATAGAGAAGGGTCCTCTGTGTGTTACCTTGGCCAATGAGAAATGAAACGGAAGAGGACTGGGTAGATAAGTGTCCTCTTTTCTCCCCAGTGTGGATTGCTTCAGTGTGTTTATCCTTGCCAGCCTTCCAAGAAGGCCAGTGTGCCAAGCAACCTTGTTTTATGAAGCTCTGACGTGTCTCTGCAATGCTCACCTGACACCTCTGGCCAGCAGGGTAGTATACAGCACTGCTTTGCTTTCATCTTCCCCTTGCCTAACTTCCTCTTTCCTTTCTTTGCCCTCATCACCTTGGACTTGTATCTCCTAAATAAAGTGCTAGTATGTTAATTATAATGACAAGTGCTACTTTTAATGGCCTAAGTGAATGGATATATGGCTTTGCCAACAGTGATGGCCAGCTAATCTTGTAAAAGACCCATCAGAGGCACAAGTGACCTGAGGAATAGAGTTTCTATGAGATTTATCTCTATGCCACACCACCCACCACCCAGGGATTGGCCTATGATAGGGATTCCAGAAGGAGCTGAGATCTATCACATTGAATAAAGTATGTCAGAACTAAAAATAAACCTGAAGCCTCCCCACCACAAGTTTTCTATTCGGTGGAATGAGTTCTGAGCTTCTGATAGCACTGCTTCTTGGAGTGGCAGCACTTTCAAGAAGCCCTACAAAGGGTCAAGCATCATATAATCACCCTTCCAACTTTTATGCCTTTTAAAAACTCTTTCACAGGCTGTGTATTCCATCTGATTCTCATAGAAAGTTTCCAAAACAAACAAGAAAGATAGCATTCCAATTTAGTAGATGTTTAGGACACAGGCACTTGACTGAACTCACATAGAGTCCAGGTCCTTGACTGTGGTATTTATAGCTAAAACAAGTTAGGATCTCAAGCAGCAATTCAATAGCACATGGCCTTAAGTACTACTCACACACTACAGAGAGACCATCCATTACTGACTAATATGTGTCTTCTATCTAACGACCACAGTTGTACTCATATTCCCAGATGATCAAAGGGCTAATTTCCTGGGACCAAGAAGCCTCCAGCTATGCCACCAGTGAGACCACTCATTGGTTTGGTACCAGTCACACTGGGAGTCCAGCTAATTCTATTTACTGCTACTATTGTGGAGTCTTGGTGATTTCATCTCCAGAGACAACCATAGGCTGCCAACACTATCCTTGAGAGATAATCTAAGAAAGACACCAAATCAGAGAAGGGAAGGGAAAATTAAAAGAAAGTGAAAACAAGGCCATACATCTATTTTACACAGCATCTATTTTCCAGGCAAAACCTCAGGGGAGGGGGCAAATCATGGAAATATTCTTGGAGGGATTACTGCTTAAAAATAATGAGATTGTCTGAGGTAAGCAGAAATCATAATAGTAGTGACACTGAACTTTTGTTTGTCCAGGGTATAATTATATTAAATTACAACTCAAGTCCATGAGATGTAATCATCTCCATTTTATAGAAGAATAAATTAAGGCACTGAGTTACAAGTATTGGGATTATTTAGAAATACACCAAGTATTCCTGACTACTTCCCCAGGGCTTTTTTCTTTACCATTTCTACACCACAGAGCAGGCTGTTGTCAATGAAAGTCAGAAGGAGCAAAAGAGAAAAAGCAAGAGTTCCCAGGAGGGATGGACTGAAGAAAACAAAAAATCATTTCCCAAATTAGACACTCCCTCTCTATCCAATGCCAGGCAGATATTGGAACTTGGAATCCAAGTCCCTCAAAATATCCAGGCACCTCTGGAACACAGTAAGCAACAGCCCCTTACTTCCTTTTGGAATTGCCAAGTTCACCTCATGCTTCAAAGAGCCATCAGGTTTACCATCATGGCCTGTGGTCCAGGTCTTCACAAAGGACATATCAGAATTGTCATCCCTAAAAGTCTGGCCTTGTGGACCCAAAAGGCACTGAGTGATGCTTCTGTTTCCCAAATCCCAAATACTGCCACTGCAACATGGGTCACATGAGCAGAAAGATGCCCTGGAATCCTTCTTACCCTAGTGCTGACCCCTCTGCTCTGTCTCCAAGATCTAATAGGATTTCAGTGCCTCAGGATACAATTTAGTAGTTATGTATCACATTTTTTTTCTAGTTTTTACTAAAGAAGTATGGACCACTTACTAGATTTCATCTCCTAAGGAGATAATGATTAATAAAGTATTCCTACTTTCACAGAGGTCACAATCTAGAGGGGAAAGAGGCACAGGAGTGGGCAATTAGGAGACCATTTGACAATAAAGTAAAATCAGTTACTTGGAAGAGAATAACTCTCCTTGGAAGAGTTGGGAGAGATTTCACAGAGGAGGCCACATTGAACTGAAAACTAAGGTCAGAGAGGAACTTGCTGAAGTTGGGAGAGTGTCTGGGAGCAGAGTTTAACAAACATGCAGAGTAAGAAAGAACCAGAAGCCATGAAGGAAGCTAAACATTCGAATTGGAGAACCTTGGAAGAGTCTAAGGTTGGGTCATGAAGAATGCTAAATGCCGTGCTGAGAAGCAAGACCCATTGTTATCTTAGAGGCAGGGATGATGTCCTTTTCAATTTTACCCTACTGGGGAGATCCTTCCAGCACAAGACTGATAAGACTGATGACATGGTAGAGGTTTCATACACAAATGTACACACACACACACACACACACACACACACACACACTTGGAGATAGACTACTTGAATCCCTCCAAAAGGAACTAAATGCCTTAGGAGAAAAATCATCTTGGAAAAACCCAGTTTCATTACCAAAAGCCTCTCACTGACAGGAAATTGCCAGGGGAAAGGAGACTCCCTCCGAGGCACGCTGGAAAAGCAAACTTGCTATCCCTGTGGCTATAGCTTCACATGGTCACATAAGCCCAGGATGCCTGCCATCAGCCACCAAAGCAACCATTTGCCTTAAGTTCCTCTATGACTGAGGAAAAGAGACAGAAAAAGACAGCGTGTACAGACAGGGATAAAAAGGGAACTGGGAACCAAGACATGGAAACAAAGAACAGACTCAGAGCCAGACAAACAGACCAGCAGCCCCACTACCAGAAAGGCTGACATGGAAGTAGACAGGGGAAACAAGAAAACTTACTTTTTTTAAAGGGAAGCTAACATTTGGATAAAACTGTGGGAGTTGTGGCTATTTTAACTGATGAATCATTTCAGGATTGAAAGATACACCGGGAAAAGATCATCCCTAACCCAAAGTTTTGACCAACAAATAAAGAAAAAGAAACATAAGGAAGCTCTTAAGTAATACCATGCCAACCAATGTTGGGGACACTCACATTATCCTTAAGCCAGAAGCAATGTTTGACTTTGAAGCTAATCGCCAGCCAAATGCTCCATCCTCAAGTATCATCTACACTTCCTGGGTTTATAAATGCCTTTAAGAAACCAGGGGAAGGGCTCCAAATCTCCTCACTGGGAGAATAGGAGAGAAAAAGGACCAAGACCCTGTGGTGGGTCCTAGGCATCTCAGAAATACTAAGGAGAAAGTGCACATTTGTGGGCTACTTTGGGTTTTGTTTTCACGATCTGTCAGAAATCTCAGTCTGGCAATGACTGGTTCCAACTTCTTCAGCAAAAGCTCTTCTTAATGCTTCTTCTTCAAAGGCCCATGCTCTGTGCTGGCCTCCTATCTGGAGCACCTCCCTGCACTTAATACCTGGGCCCCTGGCCACATTCTGTCACGTCAATATCTGCAGGATGGACCTCTCACTTCAGTGATGCCCCAGGGACTAAAAGATAGGCGCTTCTGAGTCCTTGAAAGACTCTTGAGAAATATAATAATAAAAAAAACACAAAAAGCCCAGTGAAATAAGCAAACACAGGAAGGCAGAAGGAAGACAGAAAAGGGAAAATGAAATTCCAACTTTTACTAACAAACATGTTACCCTCACCAAATGTTGACATGTGCATTGTCTTCTGTTGACTCAGTGTGATTCTAAAATAATTCATTCCACTTGGAGAACTAACAGAAACCCATAGACATGAAAGGGGTCGCTGAATATAAAACAAGTCATCTAGGAGCCCAGATGCTGTACTCTGAAGAAGAGATGCTACCATCTTTGTGCCATTCCCTGTGGAGTTAAAATTATGTTTAAAAATAGATATCTTGGGCATTTTTCCTGATCTCAGAATTAGTTAACATTTTAATACTAGTGATAAGGGGTTTTACTCAAAGCAATAGTATTGGGAAGAAAGACCCAGATGGACCAGTTTAGGATGAAAGCTGACTGGTGTGGTTCCATACTAGAAGGAATCACTATAAGAAGATGGAGCCTGTAGATGGTGGTGGTGCTCACCTGTAATCTCAGTACTTGGGAGGCTAGGACAGAACAATGACCGGTTCAAGGCCAGCTTTAGAAACTTAGGGGGATCCTCAGCAACTTAGCAAGACCCTGTTATAAAATAAAAACAAAAAGGACTGGAGGATGTCTTGGAGGTAGAATGCCCCTGGGCTCAGTCACAAGTACTACAAAAGAAAAATAAAAAATAAGAAAACAAAGAAAGAAATGGATAATCTAAAGACCAAGTGGTATAACAATTTCATATTACAGATAGGAAAAGTGAAGTTTAAGGAGGCCATAAAACTAGGAATAGAAGCAAAAATTCAAAACCCACCATCTCTATTTCTTTCCCAAGATGGGAGACTTAAGCTACAATGGTTTAGTGTTTTACAAAGCAGGCCAGAAGCAAAACATCTCTTCAAAATAGTTCCATAAAGTACATGTGCATCTAGCCAAGGATATGTCTGTAATCTTGAAACACTTTTGTAGGGCAGCTTCTTCCCCAAGGACACCAGATAAGGAGGGTATCCTGGCACCTGTAAGGGGAGGGGGACAGAAATCCAGTTGTACAGACAGCAGGCAGCCGCCCTTAGTACCGCAAGCTACAGCAGCCAGCAGCAACAGCAGCAGCTCTGCACTAAAGATCTGGCCTCCCATCTCTGGAGACCGAAAAAACTAAAAATCACGTATGGCCAGAGGCAGGGAAATCACCCAGCAAGCCTTGGGCATGCTACCGGATTTGGGCAGCTCCTCTGCTGAATTTTAATGAAGTAATTAAGGCCTAGATAATAGAGATGGGGCTCTGTAGAGCAACACTCATGGACCTAACCTCTTTGATATGTTCCTGCATCAGGAAGCAACTCTATCACTAGATGACTTCATTAATATTCCAGCCAGCTCTCTGGCTCTTAAAGTGATCTATGCCAAAGTTTGTTAGTCTTTTAAATTACCTGCTGAGGCCCCCTGGAAAAAAAGAACAGATGCATTCTGGGAAAAGACAATGTCACAAAGAATACTGGAAGAGACAAACCCACTGTGCCTGTGTACATTTCCTTTTCAAAAAGTAGTGTAAGTTATGAAGAAAAAAATAGTTTTAGAAGCACTGAAGAGGGCATGTGGACTGGGGAGGAACAGTCGATCCCAGAGCATGGCAGTCCAGGAAAGCAAGAAGCCCACATTCACCCAGGATGCCTCTCATTAAGAGTTGGCCTCAGCTGAGCATGGGTGGTGCACACTTGTCATCCCAGAGGATGACAGTTCATGGACAGCCTAAGCTACTTAGCGAGGCTCTTCACAACTCAGTGAGACCCTGTTTCAGGAATGAAAAGACTAAAAAATAGGGCTGGAGGTATAGATCGGACGTACAATGCCCCTAGGTTCCATCCCGCATACAGAAAAAAAAAAAAACAGAAAAGAAAAGAAAAGAAAAGAAAAGAAAAGAAAAGAAAAGAAAAGAATTGGCCTCTTGGAGCATAGCTGGACTACTCGCCAACTCTGTTGTTAACACAGAGAGCAACAAAAAAGCCTAATACTTGGGCTCCATGTAGCCCAGAAACCTTGGTTCAGATCCCTGATCTCATCCCCCGAGATGTACCATTGTCCCCAGGGTCAGGGAGCAAAGAACTATCTCTCCTTTTGCTCACCTGGTATGTTCACTCAGGGCCCTTTGGCTTCTTCGTTCTTCAAGGCCCATTTGAAACCTTTTCTTCTTGTCTAATCATGGAAGCTCATAGTGGGAACATGGAGGTCAATCTTGCCTGTCGCCTTTCCTTCCCCTGTATTTTGCTTTGAGGAATCCCTTATAAAGGAAACCCAGCTTCTCTTTGAATGCTCCAGGACAGGGAGCTTATAATTGCATAAGTTGAGTACTGGGCATTTCCTTGTCATAAAGTGTTCTACTGAAAGAATTGTTTCCTGACTACTTAAAGTGTTTCCTTACTACTACATAGCTGCCCAGTATAAGTGGGTAGTATGAGGGGGCCTTAATGACAACCCTGTTCAATACCTTGACTGTAATAATGGTTATGTGAAGCTTATTCCAGGTGCCAAAATTGAAAGACGATAGATAAAGGATGCTGGCACCTCCCTATATATTTCATTGTAATTTTCTGCTCATCCGTATTTCAAAATAAGAAGTTAAAAAGTAGTAGGAGCCTGGTATGCACACTTTTAATCCCAGTACTTGGGAGGGCAAGACAGGAGGATCGCAGGTTCATGGCTAGCCTCAGCTACTTAGTGAAGCCTTCCACAATCTAGTGAGACCCTGTTTCAAAATTAAAAAAAATAAAAAATAGAGCTAGGGCTGTAGCTCAGAGGTAGAATGTCCCTGGGCTCAATCCCCAGTACCACACACCAGAAAAAGCAGTAGTGATCTCTTTAAATACTATCATATGTATAGTAGACTACTACTAGATACCATGTAATTCAAGTGTGTATATGTGTGTGTGTGGTGCTGAGGACTGAGGATTGAACCCACAGGTGATCTACACTCCCAGTCAGTTCTATTTTATTTTGAAACAGGGTTTCGCTAATTTTCTGAGGAACTCACTAAATTTCTGAGGCTGTCCTCAAACCTGTGATCCTCCTGCCTCAGTCTCTCAAGTACTGCAATTACAAGCATGGGCCACCACACTGGCTTAAATGCTTTTTTAGGTATTAACTCACTTAAATGTCACAACCACCATGGAGAGTAGACACCATCATTTTCTAGTTCTGCAGGTGGTAAAATCTAAGTACACTAAGTCACCCATACAAGACACACTGAGTCACCTGTGCAAGCTCACACAGGTCTTAGTGGTGGAGTTGGGATAAAATCTAAGCTCTCTGATACTCAAGCATCCCTGTTTGACCATCACTTTGCCTTATGATGCTATACCCCTGGCTAGAGGAAAACTGAATGAACTTCATCAGCCTTAAAACAGTATACTTGTCACTATACTCACTCTACTAACAAAATATATGCAGAATTCCATCACTCAGAGACCTTTTACACACTCTGTCTCACTTGCCCTCATAGTGACCCTGTGAGACAAGTTTTATTTCCTACAGTTTCTAGATAAGAACTCCAAACTTCCCTCCCTTGGGCCTCAAACCTTAGGCTTATCTCTTCTAGCACTCCCAATCTTTTATTGCTTTTCTATAGTTATCAAAAAGTAACCCAGTTGTTTTTAGATGTTGAGCCTTTACTAATTGCAATCAACCTTTCCCCCAAAACAGTGAGCTAAACTGTCCTATTCATCCAAGGGGATGGCAAGAGGAAAAGGAAGGGTGATGTCCCTTCGGATATAATGAAGCAGTGGGAGCAGTTTCCTGAGCCCCAACTTTTGGGGAGATCACTAGGGGTCTGCTTACCTCCCAACAGCTCATGTCAGCACAAACATGTGCTCCTACAAACTTGAGTCTTGAGGCCTCCAGTGATTTTAAATAGAACCAGCTTATACAACTTATTGTCTGCCTTTCTGCCTAAGCTCAGAGGAAAAGGAGTGCTAGAAGATTAGCAGGCCTCACCCTAACACAGTGTTATAATTAGATACAGAATGTCCCCAGACGAGTTCATATATTAAGGTTCAGAGTTGATCTAATTAATGTCATTGGATTTGTGATCTCATCAGCAGTAAATCCATTGTGATGGATTGACCAAGGCCTAGGTGATAATCTAGGCTGATGGGATGAGGTTGAGAAGGTGTGTCTCTGTGTGGGGGGCCTTAGGGGCTCTACTTTTGTCTTCAAATCCCCTTGCTTGCTTGCTCTCTTGCTTCCATCCTCCATGGTGAGAAAAAGGAGCCCTTGTTTGCTCGCATTCTCTTTCTCTCTCTCTCTCTCTCTCTCTCTCTCTCTCTCTCTCTCTCTCTCTCTCTCTGTCTCTCTCCTTTCTCTCTCTCCTCTCTCTTCCCTTCTCTTCTCTTTTCCCCTCCCCCTTCTCTCTCCCTCCCTCCCTCCCTTCCCACTGCCTTGCCCTGAGCTTCTCAGATGGCAAATCTTCAAAAACTGTGAGCAAATAAATCTTCCTCCATGTTGTGTGGTCAGCTGATTTGGATTATATCAGTACAAATGTTGACTGTGATATGTAGGAAGACTTAGGAAGCTACATAGGGAATTCAAATGAAGAGGTAGGAGGGAGTTCATAGAACTTCCTACCAGGTAACTGCAACAGCCTAAAAGTATTTGGTATTCTATCATCAGTGGCCAATTCCTTTGTCAGGAGAAGACTTTTTCAAATTCCTTGGAATTTACTTTAAAAATGCAATGATCTCTGAGAAGGTTTACTTCTCGTGTCCACATGGATTTGAGTGGGGATCAGCTAATTACCATTTGCTAGTATGAAACATCATAGTGGTGCCTGAAATATTGGAGGTGGTTGGGGAGTGGGAAAGGGATTGTGAAAAAAGGGAGAAGGAGGGCATTTAACTAGATAGTTGAAAGTTGTTTCAAGAAGAGAAACTCAATGTAATCCCGATACCAGTCCATATGTTGAGACCCTAATTCCTAATGGTGATATTTGTACAGGGCTTTTGAGAAATGACAAAATTATGAGAGTAAAATCCTTATGGTGAGATTCGTTCCCTTATAAGAAGAGACAGAAAAGACTTTGATTCCTTTCTCCCTGCTTCCAATTATATAAAAACAACAACAGAAGGTCATGGACAAACCAGAAAAGGAGCCCTTCCTTACAAGAAGCTTGACCATGCTGACACCCTGACTTCAGACTTTCCCATCTCTGAAACCGTGAGAAACAAATCTCTGTGTGTAAACCACCCAAGTTTAAAGTATTCTATTATAGCAGCCTGGGCAGGCTGAGTCCAAAAACTTATGTATTTCTAATAAAGTGGTAGCTATATTCTGTAGCTACCACTTTATTAATAGTATACTTAAGATAGTTCTAAAACTCTCTTGGAGTTGGCATTGCCCTGGGTGATTTAGCTCTGCCCTGTGCATGGCCTTTTCTCTTCTCTGTATCTTGGCCCTGCTTTTGGAAATCAACCCTCCTTAGGCTGGTTTATAGTATAATTCATTTCTATAAGATCTAACACGCATTTCTCAACTATCTATTCTAAGCAAGGCACCAATTTTAGAGTCTCAAGGGAGATAAATTATACCCAGCCAGTGATTTTTTTTTTTTTTTTGCAGTGATCTTTGTAGTCTCCTCCAGGAAGAAAGTTTCTGGTCCAGAGAAGACTGAGTCCCTCTCTAAGGTACTCATATCAGCCTGTCAGCATCTATCAAATTCTCCTGATGATTCTTTCTCTACTAGAGAGACCATATATCAGTATACTCCTCAGCTATTGATTCAGAACAAAGCTGTATAACAACCAATCCCCGAATCCCATTAGCTTAAACATTCATATTTCTCCATGATAAGTCTACAAGTACGCTTCCATTCAGCTGATCTCATTTTAGCTCAGCAGGGCTCAGATCTGGACTAAGAATTGAGTTCATATATGTTCCATGTGTTTACTCACAGAATCTGGACCAGGAGTTATCCAAAAAATGTTATTATTATGGTAAATAATAAAATAAAATTCAAGGAGCACAACCAAATAACCATAGTGTATTAAAAGCTCACATTTCATATACTAATAACCCCTTGGTTAAGCCATGCCCAACATCAATGCAACATTTACTACAACTTTTGTGGAGGTACTCTAAAGTCACATGGTAAAGCTCATGAATATATAATTCTATTACAGGAAAAGAGAAAATAATTTAGATCAATAATCCATTCACCAGCTGGAAGGTAGTAACTAATTTACTGTTTGAGACAAGTTCCTAAAACCTCAGATGCTCCTTGACAGAACATGGCCTGAGGCCCAAGACATAAGAAAGAATCAATTGGCCAATCAGTTATACTTCTCCTCCATTGTTGCCTAGCACAACAATGAGCCATTGTAACTAGAAAGCAGCTGTGGACAGACACAAAGGAAACATCCTTTATTGTGTCTTCCTGGCTTCGTTCCAAGCCCCAGTAGAATACAAAGCATAATACCAAGCAAGCTTCACTTAGAACTAAGGTGAATCATCTTTATAGCAAGCCTGGCAACTGAAGAAGACAGTACGGAAATAAGCCCAAATACCATGGGGCAGACCAAACTATTTTCCCTCTTCTACTACCCTCTGGCTGTGGTTTCCTAGACCATAAGAGCAACTGGGGTCATTTAGTCTTCATTATCGAAGCCCTATAGTCGTATCTAACATACTTTAGGGCCTTACCATGTGCCAAGTACCATGCAAAATATTCTGTTTTACTTCTCTGAAGATCCTGTGAGATGAGTATTGATTACCCCACTTTACAGATGAGTCCCAAAGAGGCTATATAATGTTCTCAAAGATATATAGCACAAGGATTTCCAGGTGCTAGCTATAATGAGAAATAAAACCAAGCTCCTCAGTTAAACAATATCCAAGTTGCTAATCCCAATTCTAGAATCTCAGTTTCACCATTTTTAAATTACTGCCATATCAACTGATAGAGGGCTATGGTGAAAATTGTGTAGATTTAAGTTTTCAGAGTCTCTGAGGAATAGACACAAAGGCCCTTGACCTGTGACTTCAGAACCTAGCTTTATCTATGCTGACCTGTTTTTGGAATAGCATTTCTGAGCTATGACAAAGTTCTGTGGCAAAAAATCAAATGTGAAAAGTCTGGGCAAGAAGGAGAAAAATTCTCTCTTGGGTCTGACTGTGGCTCCTTTCCCCTTGGTGGTCAGTACATCCTCCCCTGGCCCTTTGTCATTAGGCTGTCCCAGAGTAGTCCAGAAGGAGAGGGAAGACACCCACTAATGGCTGCACAGTGACTCTAGTCCACACAAAGAGTAAAGTAGCCTATGTTGGGGGCTTACACAGCACCTAAAGTTCTGCACAGCATAGTTCTTGCCATACCACATTGCAGGCTGAGAGGACATTTAAGTTTTGAGCATTCTCAGCCAAGTTTCTGTTTCCCAAATCTAGCACCTTAGCAAGACCCTGCTTCAAAATATAATAGGGCTGGGACTATAAGTAAAAGATAGAATATCGCTGGCTTAAATCTTCAGCACACACACACACACACACACACACACACACACACACACACACACACACACGACATACACCACCTATTATTAAATAACCCTACCAAGAACCCCTTGCTCCATACTCCCCTCCTGTTCCCTCTAGGTCCTTAGTATCTTCCAGTATGTCATCACTGGTCCTGGCAGCTGCGGATGAAGGGAACTACATGATCCGAGAGGTAGGAGTCAGTGGGGTTAGGGAGGTGGGTCACGTGGAGTGGAAGCAGCTGTGTGTCTCAGTCTGTGCTGAGCTCACTCCTTTCCCCTGTGCCACACCCTGCTTCACTGTGGAGCAGGGGTTGACTCTGCTACGAGCACTCACTCTTCCTTTCTTCCCCCTTCCTTCCTGGTGGCTGCTTATGCTTTTCCCTGGGACCAGTCACAAAGAGATGGGAAGCATAAGGCTGAGGGTCTCCTAGGGAACTTAGGCTACTCTAATGGGAAAGAAAGTGGCATTGATGATCCTGACCTTCAACACTACAGGTAGGCTGGGAGCTGGTGTGAGGCTCAGGTATGATGATGTTACTACCAACCATGCACCACTGGGCGGGGCTGACGAAGCACATGCCTTGAGTCCTGCTCTGTAGGACTTGCTCCCGTCATTGAGGGAGGGAATTCATTTCCTTTCTTTCCAGATATACTGTAGTTTCCTGGCCTAGCTGTGCCAGCAACTCAGAGCTTAGAGATCCAACTCCTGCAAGAGTAGTAGGCTTAGAAAAAAGGGAGGTTTGAGTGGATAGGCCAGATCAAGATAAAGCCCTGGCTCTCCTTGAAGGCCTCTCAGTCCTGTCAGATAATTCAGAGGGGGCTCCCACATCCATTTTATTCAGAGTCTGGTGTTCTTCTGATAGACAACCTCCAAGAATAGCAGTGAATCTATCCTGAGCCACTTCACTTGCCCCCTGGTGTACATTTTGTTGATTGTCACTTTTTAAGACAATATTGGAGAATGGGGCTAGTTATTTTTGGAAGGCAATGTGCTAGTCAGTTTTCTGTTGCTATGACTAAATACCAGTGAAAAACAACATAATGAAAGGAATATTTATTTTGGCTCACAGTTTCAGTGGTTTTAGTCAACGGTCACGTGGCTCAACTGTTTCTGGGTTCATAATGATAGGGTATCTGATATAGCAAAGTTCCTCAATTCCAAAAAGACAGAGAGATAGACTGTCAGACAGATGGGCTGGGGGTAAGATAGAGTCCCCAAAACCACGACCACAAAGAACCACTCCCTTCAACCCCACATCATACAGTTTCCACCACCTCCCAATAGTTCACTCAGCTATAAATCCATCAATTCATTAATATACAGATGATTTTCGGGACCTCATGATGTAATCACCTCCCAAACTCCCACCTTTGAATTCTGCTGCATCAGGGACCAACCCTTTAACACATTAGCCTTTGGGGGACATTCCATCTAAACCCTAACCAGTGAGATCACAGCACTCCTGAGAAGATCCCAAGATCTCCTCAGGCAAAGGAACTAAAATGATGATCTGGAGCCCAGATCAATACAAGACTGTCTCTGGAGGATGAGTCTCTCTTCCTGGATCATTCCATGTCCTGCATGCCATCCACTGGGACAGGCACATTTGAGAGAAATAAAGGGAGCCATGGGCCTGCATGCAGATGGCCTCCTCAGCCAAGGGCTACAGTAACAGCTTCCCAGTATTCATGGGAGTAGGAGACCAAATGGAAGCAGAACATGCTGTTGTTTTCTGCAGTAAAATGTTACTGAGACCAAAAAGGACAACAGACTTTACCTTCCTCAGAGAGCCAAGAAAGTAGGCGATTTAACTTTGAAGAAGAAATAATAAAGCAAATGAAATTAAAACGTGACCCAAACTTTCTGAACAGTGAACAATTTCTGCCGAAGGCACTCTGGCTGATACTGATTTTACTGAGTTTGAAAAGGAAACGTCATTTTCCAGTATTTTCCATGCCTTTTCACTCTTCCTCTCCAGGACACCTCTGCTGATGAGAAACCTACGCTGGAGACTTACACAGCACCTCAAGTTCTTCACAGCATAATTCCTGCCACACTACATTGCTATAGTCCTCACCTACATCCTCTCTCATGAGGACATGTGAGTTTTGAGCATTCTGGCTGATGGGAATTTTATAAGATTCACTGAATAATGTTTCATTTTTATTTAGAAGCTTTCTCTGATCCTCCCCCATGCTTCTCTGTGCCACCAGAGACTTCTTTTTCTTGGAATGTTGGATCACTGGTCTCAGATTTAGTCCTCCCAGATAGAATTTCCAGAAACTCAAATGCAGGTTTTATTCTTAGTCATGTTTCTGTTTCCCAAACCTAGAACCTCCAACAAAGCAAGACTCAAGGCATGCGCTTCGTCAGCCCCTGCCCTACCATGGTTGGTAGCAACATCATCATACCTGGGCCTCATACCAGCTCTCCAGCCTACCTGTAGTGTTGAAGGTCAGGATCATCAATGCCACTTCCTGTCCCATCAGAGTCGCCCAAGATCCCAAGGAGACCCTCAACCTTATACTCATCTCTTTGCAGGTAGTCCCAGGGAATGGCATAAGTGGCCACCAGGAAGGAAGGGGGAGGAAAGGAAGAGTGAGTGCTCACAGCAGAGTCAACCCCTGCTCCACAGTGAAGCAGGGTGTGGCACAGGGGAAAGGAGTGAGCTCAGCACAGACTGAGACACATAGGTGCTCCCACTCCACATGACCCACCTCCCTAACCCCACTGACTCCTACCTCCCGGATCATGCAGTTCCCTTTATCCGCAGCTGCCAGGACCAGTGATGACATACTGGAAGATACTAAGGACCTAGAGGGAACAGGAAGGGAGTATGGAGCAAGAGGTTTTTGGTAGGGTTATTTAATAATAGGTGTCACGCGCATGTGTGTGTGTATGTGTGTGTGTGTATGTGTGTGTGTGTGTGTGTGTGTGTGTGTGTGTGTTTATGTGTGTGTACTGGGATTTAAGCCAGGAATATTCTATCTCTGACTTATACTCCAAGTCCTATTTTATTTTGATACAAGAGTCTTTCTAAATTAGCAAGCACTGGTCTTGATCCTGTGAGTCTTCTGTTTCAACTTCTCAAATACTATAATCACAATAATGTGTCACCATGACTAACATTTGGCTCTAGCTAACATTGAAAGAGCCTCAATATGATGAACCTAGAAAATTCCAGAGATTTTCACAAATGCGGCTACATCCTGCAGGAGATATATACTAGCAGGTATTCCCTATCATCTAGCTGAAGCTGACAGAATAGCTTGAACCTTACCTTAGCCTTCACAAAATGCCCATGTTGGATAGGGCAGCAAGATTCATACACTGGAAGTAAGCAAAGGACATCATGCTATGTATGGACAGACTGAACAGGCATAATAGGTATTTAGGGCAGCAGAGATTCAAATGAGGGAGAGAGATTACTTGTGACTATCTGCTCCTAAAGCTGGCAAAGCCTTCAGAGACTCCCAAATAGGAAACACATCAGTTTAAGTAGAAAAAAGAATCAGAATTTCACTCATTTTATTAAAACTCATTTTATAAGTGCAAGTATACATCATAGAAGTTCTATGTGATACACACAGCTCTTAGTGTATTTCTTTCCAAATCCCACCTGCCTCCTCTTCTTTTCTTTATTAGTAAATGTTATTTAAATCAATAGCAATACCTTTACATATTGCCATGGTATTATTTGAACTGTTTCTTTCTTCAATATTTATTTTTCCTCTCCCCAACTGCCCCTCTTATTCCCCTAATCTACAGGTCTCTCCCCACATTATTTAACGTCCCTTAGGTTTCATATTTTCTATCTTCCTTCCACATGCAACCCTTGACTTCCTGTAACTGGCCGATTTCTCTTAACATAATATTCTCTAGTTCTATCCCTTTTCCTGCAAATGACATAATTTTGCTCCTCTTTATGGCTGAGCAGAATTCCACTGTGTGTTTATACCACATTTTCCTTGTTTCCATAATTTGGCTATTGTAAATTGTGCTTCTATAAACATGGTATCACATATTACTATAGTATTCTAACTTTAAATCTTTTGGAAAATTTTTATGGAGTGGTATAATTGGGTTACATGGTTGATACATTCCTGGTTTTTGAGGAACCTCCATAATGATCTACATAGTGGCTGTACTAGTTTATAATCCCATCAACAGTGTATAAAAGTTCCCATTTTCCCACAAGAATCTGGTAACTAAGTGTAAAACACCATGTAAAGATGGATATGTTGATAATATATGCAAAAGAGACTTCAAATGAATGGAGATACCAGTAGAGAGTGGAAGGGGACTTGGAAAGGGAACTAGGGAAGAAGAGAAAAGACTTGATAAAGGAAACAGCTCAATCTTATGTACATTCTTGAAGCTATCAATATCAGTTTCAGTATTGTAAATGGGGAGGAGAAGGGGAGTGGGATCCAGAGGGAAAGGCATCCAGTGTTATGTGCATGTATGTTTTGACCACACAAAAGCTCTATCTGTTCTATGGTTAAAATGGACAAATAAAGGCATATTTAAACAGAAAACATGCAAACTGTACATTTTAAGCCATGGTAGAATAGGCCGTTCAATCCTACCATATGAAGCAGTGCTGTCTTCTTAGGCTAGATATTAGTTTAGAATAAAACCATTTCCCGCTTGATTACAGTTAGAATCAGAAAAGGATTTTCAGCATGACCCTCAGTAGTGTTTAAAATAGTGGAAATGAACAGATAAGGCATTGAGTAAAATAAATGTTTCCGATCTCAATCCAGTTACTGCTGAATGCAGCAGCAGATTGGAAAGGTAGGTCGCCTCTGGCATTCTCCGCCATAAGAAATTTAACGATGGATGAAAATGGATAAAATCAAGATGCTCTGATAGAATGGAGAGGCTTCAATATCTCAGAAAATTGGGATCCTTGTAACCAATTTTACAATGGCCGGATTATAGCTAAATAGGATTTTAAGTCTATTGTAAATGAAAGGAAACCTAATTTAACCGGGCCACATCATTTTTACTAAAATGCGATAAATGCTAATTTCCTTCCCCAGGCATCAGTGACTTGGCTTGTGATAGCTGTTTGTGAGGAGCTCAAGTCTGACCAACCTCAAATTGGCCTTTTCCTGTCCTCCGGCTGAGCTGGAATCCAGGTTTTTAGAATGGAGTGGGCATTGAAGGGAAACAGCCAAAGCCTTCCTTACTTTATTCCGGGGCCTCTTCACTATGTGCCCCCAAACACTTAGCCACTTCTTAGTAATAACTCTCTCCACCAATGTCAGCCCAGCCGGAGCTACAAGAAATAATCCCCAGCATCCTATTTTAAGATCTTGCCCTCTTTACTTTTTTATTACACTTGTCTATGTTCTAAGCAAAGTAAAAACATCCAAAGGCAATGTTCTCATATACACAAAAGCCAAGCGACAGAAAAGGATAGGCCAACACAGCAGACAGTGAGCAAAGGGGACGGCTGTTAGTCAAGAAAGCAGATGGACAGCAATGTATTGGTGCGTATTGCTGAAATGCCCCCAAGCTTCCCAATTCTGGAGTCATCCTTTCCTTTAATAGCCAAATACAATAATTGGAGACTCTATTTTATTTCTCTACCTAACCACTTCCTTGGGAATGAAAACATGTTGTGCTTACTGTTAATCCCTAAGGCAACTGAAAACCCCAACTGACGCTAGAATGCAGCAGTTATCCAATTCTCCTGAACACTAGAAGCTATTATAGGAAATTATAATACTGAAAAAGAAAATGTAACACCTAAGTACTCCTAAAATCTAACAGTCAAATCCAGGGTGTACATATACCAATCCTTTCCTCCCTTAGCCCTGGCCTTGGTGCTGAAATCTGACCTCACCCTTACCAGTGTTCCTTCCACTGATTTCTCGTTGCCTATTTCTGGGCTCCCAATTCTTGTTCCCCAAAATCATTTAGTAACAATAGCCATGTTCATAACTCTAACATTCAGTGAGCACTCTGATGTGATGCTGTTTTATTAATTCATTTAATCCTCTCAACAGCCATACTGTTTTATTCACATTTTACAGATCAGAACACTAAAGCACAAAAGGGTTATATGAATTAATCCAGGCTTTAGCTCTATGGTAAGTGGTGGAGATGAAATTAAAACCCACAGGTCTGGCTTCAGAGACCGGATCTTTACTTTTCTTTAATACATATCCAAAGAAGAACCTCTGCAGCTATGGAAGACTCCTTTCGTTTTAAAATATAGAGCATTTGCTGGGCATGGTGGTGCACGCTTGTAATCCCAGCATTTGAGAGGCTGAGATGAGGATCATGGTTCGTGGACAGCCTCAGCTACTTAGTGAGGCCCTCTGCAACTCAGTGAGACGATTTTCAAAATAAGGAATAAAAATAGGGCTGGGGGTGTAGCTCGAAGGTAGAATGCCCCTGGGTTCCATCCCTATACAATAAATAAATGAATAAATAAATAAATAAATAAATAAATAAATAAATAAATAAATAAAATTTAAAGAAATAGGAATAGGAGGACAGCTTGTAGGTAGAACCCCATGGGGTTCAACTCCCAGTACCAAACACAGACACACACACACACACACACACACACACACACACACACACCACCACACCACACCACACACACATAAAAAAATAAAGAAAGAACAAGTTTCCTTGACTTGATAAAATTCTCAAGACTACAATATAAAATCTCTGCGTATTTACTGCCTGCACCCTATAGGTGTAAGACTCAAGACTGAAACACCAACATTTCCTGAATTTCTAGCTTCCAGCTTGCCCTAAAAACTTCAGACTTGCCTATTCCAAATTAAACTCTGATGTAACCTTTGAGACACTGCTTTATTAGGCCTTGTAACACCTCTGAGCATGCCAGTTGTTACATGACCAGAAAGAAAGAATGATTACCATGACTGAATCACAAACATATGGAAGTTTCATATGAAATCTGTAAAAACTCATTCATTTTTCTTACCAAACTGCCTTTTGGTTTACACAGATCCAGCCCTTAATGGATATATAGTTGTCCCTTTTCCCTTTATTTTCATGGCCATTGCCAGTGGCCTAAGCACCCAGGTTCCAACAGGCTCCGGGGCAAGAAGAAAACATTCCCACCCAGTTCCTGGAAGGTGAGGGTAGAACCAAAGTCTTTCAGGTCTTTAAAATCTTTTTATATGGGATGAAACTCCAAGCATAATTTTTATATTTTATTTTGTTGGAAGATACCTTCTCCTACAGGATAGAAACAAGGCTTAAGAAGAAATGCAATCCCATTTTTCAACATTCATCCCAGTACAACTTTCACCAAGAAGAGGATTATCCATGTTCCTTCCACGAAGAGTGTCCTGGGCAATACTCTGTTCCATCTTAGGAAGCAATGTCTGCTGTAACCAGAGGTTTGCAAGGAAGTTCAGCTCCATCTTGGGCAGATATCCCAGTGCCTGTCATGAGGACCTACCTCCCATTTTTCTACATTAGATGGCCAAATCTCATGTTTGATGGCATTAACCACTTCCTGCCCAATGGAAAATTGGAAAAACTGACATATCTGTGTGTACATGTAAATATATACGGACATCAACATGTGTGTGTTAATTTAGAACCCCACTGGGATGAAAGCTACAGAAGACCAAGTTCTTTGCCTATTTTGCTTATTCATACTTCCTTGAAATTTAGAAAAGTATTGGGATACTGTAGTGTACTCAATTAAATAAATTAATTAAAGCATGAATTTTATGACTGTGTGTATGTATATGTGTGTGGGGGGGGGTACTAGGGATTGAACTCAGGGGCATTCTACCTCTGAGTTACACCTTTAGTCCCATTTTAATTTTATTTGAAACAAGATTTCACTAATTTGCTGAGTCTGGCCAAGAACCTACAATCCTCCTGTCTCAGACTCCTAAGTACTGGTATTACAAGCACATGCCACTATACATGGTGGTTTCTAAACTTTTTTAACAGCTTTTTAAAATTCCAAACAAGTAAGCTAGTATCTCTATTATTAATTACAAAATAATCCCTCATTTACCGATTGGTTTCGTGTTGTTGCCTTTATCATATACCAAGTTTCACCATTTATATGCACCAGTTTGTGAGTTTTCTATTCACTATCACTGTTTCTGTTTATTCATTTTTTTAAGTTGACTTAGTTTTTCATAATTTTAATATAAGTTTTAGGAAATTTATCAGAACTTCAAAGAACCAAGATTGCATGTTTACTAAGGGTTTATAGATGAAGTGGGGGATATTTGACTTATAACTAATGTCATTCCTAAATCTGAACATTGTAACTTCTCCCCATTTATTTCTATTTTTGTGTCCTTTAATACTGTCTTAAATACATTTTGTAAGGTACTTTTGAATCCCCCTTTGTGGTTCATTTTTGGATATTTTATATATGCATGTCTATTGTCAATATCATATTGTCTAGTATTATTTTCTACTTGATTATTATTGAGGTACAGAAGTGCTATTGATCTTTATAAATTATTCTTGTATCTAGAATCATTGCTGAGCTGTCTTATTAGTTCTAATAATTCATCTGATAATTCAATGTGTTTTCTCCATAAAATATGCCACATGCACATATTGCCAATTAATATTCTTCCCTTCAGATTTTTAGTGATATTATTTATATTTTCTTTTATGATTCCAAACTTTCTTTGCAAACTCTGACACCTTACGAAACATGATAGGCTTGTATGTGAGTTATAACTGGTATGGATTGTTTTCAAAAATTCCCTATGTCATTCTTATTTATTTCCTTACCTCTTGCATGAATGAAGAACTGCTGCTCTATTTAGTACCTCCTGTGAATTCAAGATCTCAACACTAAAACTGGGAAATAAAGGTGGAAGGCTTAGACTTTTTTTTTTTTTTTTTTTTTGGTCCTAGGATAAATCTAGGGGCATTCTATCTCTCAGATACACCCAGCTCTTTTAACCAAATTTTTATTTGGAAATAGGGTCTCACTAAGTTATTATTAGATCTTCCTGTTTCCCAAGTACTGGGATAATAGGCCTATGCCACCATGTGTAGCAAGGCATAGATTTTGCTTTTGAATCACTTTCTATCACAGCCGGATCCAAAACATGTATTAGAATATTAAGTACAAAATTTTCTGGGAAATTATACACATGGAAGAACATTGTGATAAATGCTGTAGGAGACAATGAGAAATAAAGAAGAGCTTGGTCACATATGAAGGATTCATTGTAACCAGAAGACATTATTTATAAAGAGACAATAGGTAAAGTGGAATTCTGCCTTGTTCCCTTGGAAGAAGTCTTGGGGTATCCTCCACTGACCATCCAGTTTGTTTTCCAGTTAAGTAAACTGTGCATTAAAAAAAAATGAAGCACATGGATAGAGGCATTAAAATAGTATAAAAGCATCTAAATTACAATCGTTCACTCAAAATAAAGTGGCTCTAATACAATTGACCAAATTGAAGCACATGGGCCCTCAATTCATCCTGAGTATGCACGTGTGTGTGCATGCCCACGTGTGAGCACGTGTGTATGTGTGCGTGTATCCTCTTAAAAATATATATTTGAATGAAGTACTAGACTTAACCTCCAGGATGCTGGCCTTGGGAACTCTATCCCAAGCAGAAGCTATGACTAGGCTAGTAGTTCCTTTCCAGGTATGTTAGGTGATTTCTATATAAAAAAAAAGTACACTATTTCTAGAAGCAAGGACTTTAAAAAAAACATAGCACTCTGTGCCCACTCAGCCCCCTCAGCAAATGTATGAGATTCTAGGATTTGCATATTTGTTTTAGATTAATTGCTGGTACTATGTTTCTCTCCTCTTTCATTCTGACTTCAACAATATGTCCCTTGATTTAAATCCATACATGAAGGCAGGGACAAAAAAAAAAGATACTTTGACTTCTGACATCCCCTAAGTGGTTCTCAGTGTGTGAACCCTTGGCCAAGCACTATCTCCATCACCAGAGAACTGGACAAAATTGTAAACTCTCAAGTTACACCTCAGACACACTGAATCAGAAACTCTGGGGACAAGGCCCAATAGTCTATATCCTAGTTACCCTCCCATTGATTCTGATGCAGGCTTCTAAAGTATGAGAACCACTGTCCACATCCGTGACAGGCTGAGCAAGGCTGTAGAAATCATGGGGGAGGCCCTAACCATGAGAGGTGACTGAAAGGGTAGACTGCACTTGGATTCGATGATTTGATCATCTTTGAAACACTGGAAAAATTTCAATTTATTGTGTGACTTCCAGTGATTATATTGCAAACAACTCCCCATGGATCCATCAGGCTCTCTTGAAGTGTCAGCTTTTAATTTAAACTTGGTGTGAACTGGGTTTATTTTCACTGAGAATACTTAGATCACATTTCAGAAATGGCTGCGGGGCACCCAAGTTTCCCAGGGTGAGGAGATTGAAAACTTCACAACCTGGATCAGAAATTTTCAACCTTACTCCCTCCCCATACTCCCTCACTATCCTAAAATGAAATCCAAAGAAATAGGAGCTTTCCATGTATAACTTAAAATATTAAAATTTCCTAATGGTAGTATAAAAGAATAATAAAAATAATGTAATGTGTAATAAAAATAACATGAGTTTAATAGTGCATGCTTTGACACACCTATCCAAGAGCAGATAAAGCCATTAGATGACTTCCTCTATAGTGAAACCTCTATAAATATAAGTTGATGTAAGTGCATTGTATTGTAATCATTTATTATCAGCAATATTGTTGTCAGTGATAGGATTTTGTAAAATGATGAACAATACTTTATAAAATTTCAATTAAAAAATTTTTTTAGAAAAAGGCCGGGCATGGTGGCACACACTTGTAGGATCACGGTTCACGGACAGCCTTAGCTACTTAGCAAGGCCCTCCACAACTCAATGAGACCCTGTTTCAAAGTAAAGAATAAAAAAATAGGGCTGGGGTTGTAGCTTGGGGATACAATCAATGTTTCTGGGTTCCATCCCCAGTACTGCAAAATAGTTCTCTCAATTAACATAGTAATCATATTCCTGAAAAATTCAGTGTATGATAAAATATTACAAAATAAATAATACTCAGGATGGAGTTTGCTTCTAGGCTTAAATAATTATAAACTTTTTAAGAATAACTCAGCAAAATAAAATTCCAGTTTATTGTTGAACAACATGGTTTCATACCTACATCAAACAGGCCAATAAATAAATAAACAGCAATGTCATAGATAGACAAAAAAAGTAAAAAACCCTTTTATCTTTGGCCTTTTTAAACACCTCATACAAACCAACTTATAGTACAGATAGTATATGCACAAAATAAAAGTTGCTGCAATGCTCCAAATGAGATTTTTGTTATTTTTGCTTTTTTTATAAGTATTTTTCCTCTTGAGATTATAATAAACATGGTCACACCACAAGTAAAGTCAGAAGTAGGGCAGAGAATACTCCAAAGGTTGATTTGGTCATCTGAGAAATGGCTGACCCTAACAATACGTACAAATATATAAAATATAAAAAATACTAACAAATTTTCCCCTTTTTAAAGTACTTTAAAGAAAAAAAAAACAGGACCTTGGGAATTTGGGTTCTTTTTTCCTCTCCTTTGCAAATTCACATTGTGGCGCAGGTTGGGTGGCAGACAGCGGGTGGCATCTGTGCATGGCCCATGGTGAGCAGGTGAACCTTTCTTTTTGAAGGTGACCACATTGAAGGGTGAGTAGGTCACGGTGGCCCTTTTCAGTTTAGTTTTTCCTTCTTAGTGTCTAATCATCCTCATCAGTCTTCTGCATCTTGGTATCAACATAATCATCCTCGTCTTCTTCAGTTGTCTGCTCACCCACAACTGCCTCAGGCTCTCGCCTTCATCTTCATCCTCCTCCTCACCATCATTTTTCTCTTTCTCTTTTTCTTCCTCCTCTTTCTCTCCATCCTCCTCCTCACTATCACCTTCTTCCTCTTCTTCATCTACATCAATGTTAGCAGAGGAATCTCTTCCATTTTCAGCCTCCTCTACAATTTCCTTCTTCTCCTTTAATTCCTTGGTGGTAATCTCAGAGCTGGTATCCAGGGCTGCCTCTGATGGAGTGGGGCACCCTGGTGATCCAAACTCCTGGAGTACAAGACGGCAGAGGTGGCTGCAAGGAGTGGGTAGCCAAATCCAGGAACAGTGCAAAGATGGGTTTTCAGAGCAGCCAGTTAAACATTTTTTTAATCTTCCTGAATATCTGATTATTATTCAAAAACCATGTGAGCTATAGGATTACTCATTGTGCAGGACAGTATCATATGTTGTTAGACATTTAACATCCCTAGTTCACTTAAAGAAAATGCTAGTGATCTTCTCCCAATCATCCTGATAACCATAAAGAGTTCCACTTAAATTTCCAAAACACCACTCACAAAATAGTAATGGAACCACTGATCTAGACAAACACATTTGAATATTCACTTGCCACTTACTCAACAGCTTATATCATTAAGATATTTCCAGCATGATTCTCACTGAGGAGTGGGGCCACATTCAGGGATTTGGAACATATACAACCATCAAGAGACCACATAGCAGTACAAAAATAATGAGATATATAAAAGAGGCATAAAAAACTATAGGATCTCACAGGATGCACATACAGGTAGTGAAGGGCATTCCAGGAAGAGGTCATGGTTGGAGAGAAAAAAAAAATGTTTAAGGAATGTTTGGGAAAGATACAATGAGAATCCCAGGTTTCTCAGGCAAAGATCTGTTGTTTTCTGATTTCCTCTCAAAGATCCCTGAAAGCCCAATAGGTTTCTCTTTTCTTTTTACTATAGACTCCCCCCCCAAAAAAAAAATCATAAACTTACCTTTCAGGTCCCATGATGCACACTTCTCAGATTCTATACACTGCCATCTTGGTGTCCTTCTAACCCTAAAAGGCCTCTCAAACAATCATGTTTTCAGGTACACTGTAGTAATATAGGCATCACAAGTACCTCAAAGACAAAGGCCTTTTATCCCAGGGGCCATGAGACCCCATAGGAAAAGAACACCTAGGGTATTTCATCATATATTCTCTGTCACTCCTGTTTTTTTGAACTTTAAACATTCTATATGATGCCTGCTCTCCACGAATTGACACATTTGAGCTCCCAACAAAGTGAATTCTAACAAGTGTTAGGGTTCTGTCTTAATATGAAGCTCTCTGCTCAGCATTGAAAGTCAGATGAATGCTAATGCATCAAATGAAGTAAGGAGGCAGCAGAATTTCTGAGCCCAGCGAACTCACAAGTAGGCTTGGTAGCATGGGTTCGAGAACCAGAACTCTGTCAATCTGCCCAGCAGCAAAGCTAGCTTGTTTCTATGGGAATCTGAGGCTTAAATTGCTCACTTTTCTCTTAGCCAGTAGAAATGGCCTGACACTAACTAGTGTTTACAAGGTAACCTCCCACTTTCACTTTTAATGAACCGAAGGACCATAGAATGAGGAAAGGCCAGAAAAGAGTAGGATGTAAGGGCTCTTCTGAACATATAGATCCAATAGGGCCACTAGATAATCAGTACATTCAGGAAAACAACACCTGACTGGTTTATCCTGTGGAATAAGGGCAGTCTTCTAGTCTAAGATGGCCACAGATAGGCTGTACACTGAACTCAGGAGCCATTTCCATGAATATATTTATTATAAAATTTTAAGCTCTCCTCAAGTACATTTTTAAAGACCCCTTAGGCACTACTAATGCTAAATTGATGAGCCTCCTATAGCCAAAAGCTTGTCCTTACTACGTCAGGTTGACCACATTATAATCTATCAAACTTCTTAGGGTTAGGCAGCATGTCCTGGTTATCACTGTGAATCTTGGGGCCTGGCCCTAAGGAAATATTCATCAAAATTATTGAGACATGACAAAGCAAATCTCTTGGCACACACACAAAAAAAACCTTGGACTAGTGATCCTATAAAACCTCCTAGAAAATGAAATGTATCCAGAAGAGAATCATGTCTTTAAAAGGTATTTTATGGATTATTTTTATAGTTCTATACTTTAATTTAAAATGAGGATATATTTTTATTATAAGAGAAATGTATGTTCTTTATCTTAATAAATCCCCAAAATACTGACATCTATAAAGAGGGAAATTTAAGTCCCCCAAAATCCTATTTTTCAGAAATATCCAGCATTGACACTTTTTGCTACTTCTATGTATTATCATATATATGTATGCTTTTAACACCTGCACATATATACTCTTAAAATGAGTTTATTCTATATATACTATAAAGCTGGATTTCTTTCTTTTTTATATAGCACTAGAGATTGAATCCAGGGGCATTCTAACTCTGAGCTATACCCTCAGCCCTATTTTATTTTTTATTTTGAAACAGTATCTCAGGTAAGTTGCTGACAGCCTTGCTAAGTTGTTGCAGCTGGCTGTGAACCTGTGATCCTTCTGTCTCAGCCACCCAAGTGTTAAGATTACAGGTGTGTGCCACCATGCCTGGATGGATTGCTTAATAAAATATATTATAGGCATGTTTTCATGTAAGTACACAAATAATTACATTTTTAGAAGTTTCATAGAATTTCATCATATGATATAACACAATTTATTTAACCAATGTTTAGGTTATCATTGTTTTTTATATAAATACTGTTACAAAGAAAGCCTTTTATATAAATCCTTGCACACTTGTACAGTATTTTTTTTTTAGAATTTGTTTCTACAGATAGAATTGCTAGGTGAAAAGTTACATACATTTAAATGTTATGCCTTGCAAAATGCATTCCAAAAGCTGCAATTTGGATTTTCACAGTAGAAGTTGAAATGCCAATTTGCCTACACTATTACTGAGCTTTTAAATCTTTATCAATACAATAAGTGAAAAGTTATATATCATTGTTGCTCTAAATCACATATTTGATTATAAAGTATTTTTTCATTTGTTTATTGGCTTTTTGTCCTTTGATAAATTACCTCTACATGCATTTTGCCTATTTTCTCTCAAGTTGTTAATCTTTTTGCTATTGATTTGTAGGAATTCCTTATACATTTAAAATATTAACTCATGGTATGCCGTATTAAGTATGAATCATTATGGTTTGTGCCTCACAAGTAGTAGCTACACAATAAATACTGAATAACAAAAAGTAGATGAATGCTATAGTTTTGCTTACATAAATTCCAAACTTTATGGAAGTCAAATTTGCGTTCTTTTCCCTGTAATTTCTAACCTTTGTGTCAAGCAATGAAAAGTCTTTCCTACTGAAGGATTATTATTTTCTCATAATATTTTTAAATTTACCCATCCAAGCTTGATTAATGTGTAAAATTGATTTCTTGTTAATTCAGGCTAATTCTTCCAACATTATTGACCAGATAATCAACATTTTCTCCATTGATTAGAAGTACAAACTTTATCATAATAAAACACTAACATGAATTAGATTCTGTTTAGGAATTTTCTCTTCTCTTCAACTTATCTACTTATTCCCATGTCACCATGATATTACTGTCATTATATTTACTTCATACCATAATCTGATATATGGTAGGGCATATCCCCCAACTTTCCTCCCAAATATCCTACCCATTACTATTAAGATTCTTCTTCAAGAAAAAATAAGAATCAAATTGTTAGTATTCTTAAAGCAGCATTTATATTGAATTAGCATTTAGTTTATAGACTATTTTGGCCAGAATTTACATTTTTATACTATCTTCTACCATAGGAGATACATAAATCAAAAGCCAACTCTCAAAATTACTTTGCATGGCTCTGAATTTATTCTTCATTTTAAGCTAATTATAATAAAGTATAATTATTACCATTAAATTATTATATTCATTTGACACCAAAGATTGAATGTTAATTATAAAACAAATTAATTCTGCATTGACATTTGTTTCAGGTTATTGGATGACAGCTTTGTTAAAATATGACACCTGACTGAAGACAAGTTCTCCTAATAATTAAAAAATATTTGTGACTACGGGCTCATGGATAAAACTCTTTCCAACCAGAGTAAGACCATGCTGAGATCTATCCTTTCAGGTACAGATGTTTCTAACATGAATTATGATCATTGTGCAGATATATGGTTGGCACAAATTTTAGAGTAAGATCTGATTATTGCTCAGCCTTTTTGAGAAAAATGAGGCTTGCAAAAAGCATTGCTAGTAAACAGGGAAACACCATTGTGGTTCTGTAGTTCAGAATGGTTCAAAGTAAGTCCTTTTTTTTTTATTCTTCTCCTTCTTTCCTGTCTAATTTGCAACAACTGAGAAATACAGAAGAAAAATCCCTAAAAGAAAAATTGAATGAAAGTCATTTCTACTCCAGGAAATCCTACCATGTAAAATTCCATGCCTGACATAATTAAATGTCCTACTAGAGAGATTCGACTTGGGGACTAAAATTGAGAAATCTGTGACATCCTAGCTTTAAGATTCTCCTGAACCATTCAACAATTTCCCCATTTCTTCTCTTTTATCTGCAACGCATAGGTAGGACTATGTGGCCAACTATCAAGATGCACAGCACAGCTTTCCATCTCTACACAGCTTTAGAAAAGGAAAGACCGAGGGGGAAGGAGGTCTCAGAGGTTTTGCAAGCAGGGGAACAGATGTGAAATTTTTTAACAAGAAAAAATATGGGATCAGTGGCTTCCAGTTGGAAAGTAGTAAGAAATACGAACTGACCTAAGATTTCAGGTCATTGGATGACAGCTTTGTTGAAGTGAGGAGACAGTCAAGGTAATAGAAAGTATACAGGCACATGTATGATATTGTATTATGCTATGCTAAGAACTATGATGGGAAGCCAAGAAGGATAAAGAAATAGAAAATGGGAGATAGTCAGCTTCTCAGAAAGGATGATCTTGAACAGATCTAAACAAAATGAAAGAGTGAGCCGTGTGAATAGCAGTAAAGGCAGAGGTCTCAACACGGGAGCAGGCACAGGGTGTGTCGCTGATAGAAACTGGAATGGAATAGAAATGAAAGTAAATTTGGCAATATAAACAGCTATGGGCTTAGTATATGTGTCTTTATAAGTTTTGATAAGAACTTAAATTTGTTCCAAACATGAAAAGCCCCTGGAGATGTTAAGACAAAATGAAGACATGATCTGATTATGTTTCTTTAAAGACAAAAAATTTAAAATCATTTAAAAGATTTAAAAAATCAGACATGATCTGATTATGTTTCTTTAAAAACAAAATGACTCCACTACTCCGATGTGGAGAATAAGAAGTAAGGAGGCATGATGGGAAAAAAAGATGAACTAGAAGTGCAGCAAAATAAAAGAAAGTTAATGTGGTAGCAATGGGAGTTTTAAGTGGAATCTGAGATATATTTTAAAATTACAACTAATAATATGTGCTAATGGACGGCAAATATTCAAGACCTCAGTTGAGCAACTGGGGAAACGGCCAAAGTCTCCCATGGTGTTCCTTATCTCTTCATGGATCTTCAAATCCTCTAATCTTACCTCATCGCCACCACTTCTCAACTTCCTTTTTCTAGGTGCTCTAGAACTCATGTTCTATCATTGACAAAATTGCTGATGTTCTTAACCATTTCAGTGGGGTTCCCTAAGTTTTCTTGCTTTAACTGAGGTCCAGTCTTACCCCTGAAGGACACACTTCCCCTGTATTCCATTATATGATGGCTATTTACTTTCTCACACTCTTCATACTTTGGACTTGAAAGAAATAGTTATCCTCTTATGTTCCCCATGGCCACTTCTTACTAATTTAAAAATGAGAAATTCATAAACTGAAACACTTGAGGACCAGTAACAGGCCACATTTTAGTTGCAAAATTCTTAATTGAGGATGCTTATCATGGGTGCTAGGCAAGTTTAAAATGGATTCAAAGATGTTAAGAGCACAGTACCAGGTTCCCATTTCTCTTATTGATGCACCATTTAAAACTAGTAAAAAGTGAATAATGATATGTGCACAAGAATAGCTCTTAGAGCATACATACATTGCCTCCCCAAAGTATGGGGATACAGGCTTCAGAGTCTAGTCATTCATTCACCTGTGGGAATTGCTACAGGAGAAAATGTAAATGAGAAGATCCTAATTATAAAATTTTTCTCAGGAAATTTTCCTAGTGGTGGCAGACCAGTTGTGCTGCAAAATGTATTTACATATGTATGGAGATATGAGCTTTTCTGAAGGTCCGCACTTAAGCAAGGGGTTTTCACTCAGGGAAATACATCTTTGGGGACCTTTTTACTGTGACACTATTCATATTCAAGAAGATTCCACATTAAGAAAGTGCAGAAATGGAGTGCTCCTCTAACACATGCCTTGCCCTCCAGAGAGCCGCCATGCATAAACATGGCCTGGCCCCTGCACCCTTGCATATCTCTTTCCTCTAATAACATACTTCATGTGTTCAATTAAAGGACAGTCCATGCCTCTCAAGTATTCCCACAGTAACCTTTACTTAGTTTTCTCATATCACTCATTACATGCTATCTTTTGTAGAACTGTCTCATTAAAACATGAGTTCCTTGAGGGAATCATGTTCCAAAAACTGGAGCCTCCCACGGAATTGGCATCAATGCATAAAGAGAAGACATGATTAGTTACGTGAAAATGCTTAGCACAGTGCATGCTGCCAAAAAGCTGCACTTTTCATTGTTCTTAAACATAGCTTCCTATGTGGAGGAGCCATCCTTTCTGGAAGTTTCCATAAAGTTCTCTTACTTCTCTCCTTTATAAAGATTTGTCTTTCCCCTCAGTTTTATGCCATGCTTAAAAGTAAATTCAATGGAAAATTTTTTAGAAGACGGTAATGACTAGATATTACAGTTTCCTCTTACTCTTTTGTTACGATTTGAGTCTATGTATGTCCCTCACAAGCTCATGTGTTGACGTCTGGTGTCAGAGGTGGACATGGTTGTAAGAGGTGGGTCACTGGAGACATGGCCCTCAGGACTATATTTGTCCCTGGACCTCTCCCCATTGTCTATATGTCTGTCTGTCTCTCTCTCTCTTTCTCTCCTTGCTTTCTAGCTTCCATGAGCTGAGAAGATTTCCTCCTCCTCTGCCATACTATGCTGTCACAGTGTTTCTGCTTTGGAGCCAGAGGCCTGGAATGGACCTCTAACATCATGTGATACATAAACCTTTTAAGTTGTTCTTGTCAGGTATTACAGTCACCATGACAAAAAAAGGTGATGAACACACCTTCTGTATCTGTCAAGTTCTGAGTGCAGTGTCAGAAGGACAAAAAGATAAACTACAAATTAATTCAGACAGGCATATATGTAATTATGAGTCTAAAATCTTGAGAAGGAAAAAGGAAATCCTATAGAGGAGCAAACAAGACAATCTATAAATGAGGGGATGCGAGGGGGGAAGAAGGAAATTCTCTAAAGCACACAATGCACTTAAACATACTGAAGTCAACCACTAAGCCAAGCAAGGTAAGAGGGATGGGGAGGGAATAGGGTGGGAATTGGATAGGGGCTAAATAGGTGATGTGTACATGAATGTACACACAAGATTTTTACCCCATTATGATGTATGAATACAATGCACCAATAAAAAATTTTTAAAATTCAACAAGCTACCCACTTAGAATTGATGAATTTTATCTATGCAAGTAATACCTAAATTTAAAAATAAAGTGTATTCATTTATACCAGCAACAATTCAAATGTGAGTTTTAAATATACCATTTGTAAAGACAGAGCCTAAAGAATGGGAGAAACTGTCTACCCACTTCTTCTCTGATGAAGAATCAATATCTACAATATATAAAGAACTGAAAAAACTGAACACTAAAAAATGCAAATTGTCAATTCCAGTACTTAGGAGGCTGAGAAAGTAGGATCGCAGGTTCGAGGCCAGGTTGGGTGACTTAGTGAGAACCTGTTTTAAAAATAAATAAATAAATAAAACAATTAGAGCTAATAAAACAGCTACCTCAAAGATAGAACGCCACTGAATATGGCCAGCGATATAAAAAATCAATAATCAATCAATACAATATATTCCAATCAAAATGGGCAATTAAACTGAAGACACTTCTCAAAAACAATATACAGTTGGCCAACAAATACATGAAAAATGTTCAACATCACTAGCAATTAGGAAACTGCAAATCAAAACTATACTGAGATTTCATCTAACTCCAGTCAGAATGGTAATTATCAAGAATCAAAACAACAAATGCTGTTGACGATGTGAGGACATAAGAACTCTAATACATTGTGGGTGGGACTGTAAATTAGTACAACAATTATGATGATCACATGACTCAGGCATATCACTTCTCAATATCTCTCCAAAAGAATTAATGCTAGAATATTATAGTGATGTATGCATAGCCATATACAGCACGATTCACAATCAAGAAACCATGAAACCAACTCAGGTGTCCATCAATAGATGATAATTAAAATATGGTATATTCACACAATGGAATTCTACTCAGCCATAAAGAAAAACAAAAATATCATTTTCAGGAAAACAGAACTGGAGAATATTAAACTAAGTGTTATCATCCAGTCTCAGAAAGTCAAAGGTTCTATGTTTTCTATCTTATGTGGAAGCCAGAGGGAAAAAAAGGAAACAGAGAAACTTTAACATGGAAAGAGACTTATAGAGTAGTGGGAGGGGTCTGTGGGAGGGAGTTAGGGATTAGAAAATGGAGGACTGAAAAATAAAACAGCTTAAATAATACTATGGCAATAAGTTAAGATATTACTTTGCCAATTTCACTAATGTGTGTGGGAGGGAGGATTGGGTAGAGGGGTTGTAATTGGAGGTGAATATGCCAAGAGCTTTGTGCATGGATGTTTCTATCACAAGGAACCTCACTATAATTTATAATGTCAATGAACTAATAAAATAATAAAAAGTATGTTTATTAATTTTATTAATTTTAACTACACAGAGGGATGCTAAATCTAATTTCTATGCAAGTTATATATGTCTATTATACACATAAGAGTAGATAAATAAAACAAAATGTCCAATTAAATATAGTTATTGGTAAATATGACTTTATATATTTACTCATTTCCCTGCTCTAATGAATACATCTTGCTTTATAGTAGGAAAATTATAAGTGATATAATCTAATATGATTCTCCCCAAGTTAATCTACAAATGACATCAGGAAAACATTTTGTAGAGCCTGACATGCTAATATTAAAATATGCATTCAAGAATAAAAGGCCAAAATCAAAATGACTGTGCATAAGAAGACCAAATCGGGGAATTCATTCTGACATATGTGAGGCTGATGCTAGGGGGCCACACCAAGTAAGACTATGTGATATCAGCACAGGAATAGACAAAACAGAGGAAACACATGAAACATGGAAATAGAACAAACCTCAGTGCATGGAAATGTTTATAGTACAAAGGTAGCACTAAATTCTGTAGATAGCCAATAAATTGTTAGAAAAACATCTTACCCATATGGGGAAAAATACAGGCCCACTTGATTCTATGCATATATATCAATCTCTGATAAACCATAAAGGTTAAAGTAGAAGTCTAGGTGAAAAGATAGAGCCATACTTTCATGGTCTCGAAGCGAGAAAAAAAATCTCTTAGGAAAGTACATGCATGAACACATACATATGCCTTCAAATACTGAAGGATAATATTGATATATCTGATTATATGATTTATTACTGTTGAATAAACTAACCTAAAACTCACTGACTTAATATGCTTGCAAATCTGGAACTTGGATAGTGCTTAGTAGAGATGGCTCATCTCTTCTCTACATCTGGTGCTACTTAACTGAGGGCAAAGACTCACTGTCAAGATGGCTCACTCACTCCCATGGCTGGCAAGTTTGTGCTGGGAACTCAGCTCGGGCTGTGGGCAGGGTCCTCCCTTCCTCACCCTGCAAGCCTCTCCACAGTCTGTGTGGGCTTCTTCACAGAAGTATCAAAAGAAAGTATCCAAGGAGAATATAACAGAAATAAATAGCATTTTTTGTGACGTGGCTTTAGAAATCACATAGTGAGATTCAGAGTGCTAGAAACATACATGTATACAGAACTCATATGTTTCCCTCTGTCTCCCATCTAGCTCCCTTACCCTCCCCATAGATAATATTAATATTGATAGAGAAAACTTCATATGTGAATAAAGGATTATTTAATTGTTTCTAACATAAATAAATAAAAAAAGAACAAACATTTAGCCTGAACTATCAAAAAGATAAAGGGCAAAGAAAGAGAAAAGAAAGAAATCACATAATATCACTTCTTCCAGATTCTACTGATTGAGGTTAATTGCAAGGTCCCTGTTATTTTCATGTGTAAGAGAAATAGATGCTACCTACTAATAAGGGAGTGGCAAAGTCCTAGAAGAACATGTTGGATAGCAGAGAGTGGCATGTGGATATCTTTGGAAAATCCAGTGTGCCACATGTTAATTTTTTAAGTCACAGAAACTAAGCTACAGGCTAGCAAAAGCACTTAACTCATACTACTATGAAATATACAATGTATAAAGAGTCCATACAAATCAATATTTAAAATGCAAACTGCTTAGTAAAGAAAATAGTAGAGGATACCAATAGATTTCTCAAAGAATAGGAAATACAAAACCAAGAAAAACATAAAAGTATACATAACAAATTTCAGCCTCATTTCTTAGTAATCTGGGAAATGCAAAGTATAAAAATTATCCAAATAGAGAGGCACATGCCTGTAATATCAGTATTTGGGAGGCTGAGACGGGAGGATTGAAAGTTTTAGGACAGCCTCAGCAATTTAGCATGATCCTCACCAACTTAATGAGAACCTATTTCAAAATAAAAAAAAAATAAAATGATCTGGGGGTATAACTTTGAGGCAGAATGCCTCTGAGTTCAATTCCCAATACCAAAACATAATTAGAAATTATTTCAAGAACATCAGATTGGCAAAACTTCTAAACTGAGTCAAAATCAAGTGTTGGCAAAAAAAAGTAAAGCAACTAAAAAACTCATGGTCAGAAACAGTGATTAACTAATTTGAGTACAATATAACATTTTGTGAAACTCATGATGTCCATGTCCTATGACTCAATTTCCACTTCTGAGTGCATAGATTACAGAAGAAATTTTTTTTGCTAATTTTTAATGCAAATGTGTATTAGAGAATATCCATATAACTATGGTATATTTGTACAATGAAGTATTACATAAAAGTTAAAACTAAGTAGTTTATAATAATAGAATAGTAAAATATATGCAAGAATATAATGTGAAACAAAAAAACCAAGTTGAATAATGATACACCAACATGATGTTATTTATATAAAGTTTAAACATAAAAAAATCCTATTTATTGCTGATAAACATACACACATATATATTTTATATATATAAATATATACATATATACATATTTAAGTATTAAACTATGTATATTCATGTTAAACACAAAATTCAAAATAGTAGTTAGCTTGGCGCCAGCACGGGCTGTCAGCCCAAACCGTAGTCCCAGGACCTGACTTACACCAACGTGACAACAAAATTCAAGAGGAAAGACTTTTGGGACCCAGGGAGCAGCGAGTCGAGCCACCTCTGCGCCAGACCGCCTGCCACCGGTAAGCCACACCAGGAGCCCCGAGGAGGCTCAGGCTCCGCTCCCCCCAGCGCCCCTTCCGGCACCAGCGTAGCCTCTGACCAGCCCCGGCCTGAGCACCTTCTCACCTGCTGCAACTGAGACGCAACTGAGGCTCCAGCACAGACCCAACCCAAGCCCAAACCCACACAGTCCCATTCAGACGATCCGAGGCCCAGCCACAAGAGGGTGAGGCCCAGGCCTTCTTAAGTCCCAAAACAGACTCTGGTAATACTGCAGAAGAAATCCAGTAATTTTGACCTGCAAGAGTCTCCGTAACACCCTCAAAAAATGCCATATCGAACCACTGACCCAAAAAGGATTTAGGGGAACGGCAACACAGGCAGCCCTGTGAACTGTCTAAGAGTCTGAAAGTGATTATAGAGCTCTAACAACATCCCAAACTTCGAGATTAGCCGAATCCCTGTGCGGCACTGTTGGTGCACCAGAAGAGGCACCCACAGAGACCCTGGGAGACCTGCAGGGTCCCCGACACGGATGTGCCATCCCCCCAGAGAACCAGATATGGAAGTACTGCCAGCCGGTCAGAGCTCCTGATTGGACTGCCAGGTAACAGCGTGCGCTCAGATGAGCCTCTGGAGCCAGTGGGCACGCAGTGAGTGTCACTAGACACTGCGACAACTGAGGGTGCCAGTGTCTGCACAGGGGAACACGTTCAAACCCTCTGACAGAACGAGGGCGCGTAAGGCGTGATAGTTGCACAGAGCCACATCGTATGTTAGTAAAATAGGATGACAGTTTCCTTCTCTTTTTTTATTTATTTTTTATTTTTTATTTTTTATTTTCTTCTTTTTTATGCCAATTTTTGTTTTATTGTGGTTGGGATTTTTTTCTCTTTTTTTGGTTTCTAGGTCTTTTTTTGGTTTTTCAGTTTTGGGGGGTTTATTCCCTTTTTTATTTTCTTTTTCTTTTTTTTCTTTTTTTCTTTCTTTTTTTTACTTTTATTTGGGTTTCTTGTTTGTTTAGATCTTTCACTTTATATCACATGGTTGTTAGGTTGTTTTATTTTGCCTTATGTTTGTCCTGTCTACTCTCTTAACCCTTCTTATTCTCTTCTGATAGTCTATTATTGTGTTGTCGATACTGCTGTTTATATTTGATGTATAATAGTCTTTCTACCCTATTTTGTTACATTATCCACCTGTGTGTGAGCCTTCCCCCCACTCCCTCTATAAAACTCTACAATTCAGACTATCAACTAGCTTCCTTTCAAATCTTTCCCCTTGTCCCCAAAATGAACCTCTTTCTTTAACACACAAAGTTTCTCACATCTCCATACTTATATATTCTAATAAATACAAGAGTCGTACTATGTAACCTTCTCACATTCTCAACCTGATTCAACCCCATTATACTTAAATTCTTCTGCAACCTAATTATATTCTCTACCTTACCTGACTCTTGCACCCATCACCCTAGCTACTGTACCATCACCCAACCCTCACCACTCAAAAAAGTACTGCTTACCTGTTGACTCTTCTAAATCCCTACTACTAAGACTGGACTATACACAACACCCACAATCAATGGAAAGACAAAAAAAGAATAGGCCTGAGAACTTTGAAAATATGAGAACCAGGAATACTGGAGAAATGAAAGAAGTCATGAATACTGACCTACAAGAAATGCAAGAAGGGGAGTTCCAAATCTTGATTTACAATATGATGAAAGGATTGCCGGGCGTGGCGGCGCACGCTTGTAATCCCCGCGCTTGGGAGGCGGAGACAGGAGGATCACGTAGGTTCGAAGCCAGCCGCGTGCTGGCTTAGGAGACCCTGTTTCCAAAAATGAAAATGTAAAAATAGGTCTGGGAGTGTAGCCCTGAGGTAGAAGGGCTTCCAGGAACCCCAGTACCACCAAAAAAAAAAAAAAAAAAAAAAAAAATATGATGAAAGGATTTAAAACAAGTCTAGAGGAGATGAAAGATGAGTTAGAAATACTAAGAAAGAATCAGAAAGAGGTGTGGAATGAAATGAAAGAGTCAATAAGTGAAATGAAGATAGCAATAGAAAGAAATTCTGGAAGATTAGATGAAATGGAAAACAGATTATCACTGTTAGAAGACAATACATCCCAAACCAAAAACATGGTCAGTGATATACAGAAATCTTTACAGCAACAAAACCTAAACATTCAGCAAATATGGGATAATATTAAGGGTCCAAACTTACGGATAATAGGCATTGAAGAAGGGAAAGAGGTACAGACCAAGGGCATCCATAATCTCTTCAAAGAAATAATTTCAGAGAATTTTCCAAACATGGAAAGAGACTTGGATCTTCATGTGCAGGAGGCATACAGAACACCATTGAGACAGGACCTCCCCACACCACATAATAGCCAAAATGACCAACATAGAGGCCAAGGAACGAATCTTAAAAGCAATGAGAACAAAAGGAAGGGTGACATATAGAGGCAAAACAAGAAGAATCACCCCAGACTATACAACCCAGGTAATGAATGCTAGGAGAAACTGGTACGACGTAATTCAGACCCTGGAAGAAAACAACTTCCAACCAAAACTACTTTACCCAGCAAAACTACTATTCAAAACCAATGGAGAAACAAAAGTATTTCAGAATAAACAGAATCTTTAAAAATTCATGAATTCAAAGCCAACACTAGAGAAAATTCTTAAAGAAATAAACCATAAGGAAGAAAAAAGAAGCAGACTTCAGAACCAGAGAAGAGACAAAGTTAATAAGTGGGCCATTTAAGTAAAGAAGAAAGACCACCAAAGCCACCAGAAGGCAAGACATTATTAAAATTAGAACAGAAATAGAGAACAAAAAACAATTCAAAGAATCAATAAAACATAAAGTTGGTTCTTTGAAAAGATTAATAAAATTGATAAATCCCTGGCCAACCTAAGCGAAAGAAAAAGAGAATCAACTCAAATTATCAAAATTAGAAATGAAAAAGGAGATATCACCACAGATAGTGAAGAAATTCAAAAGAATTTCTTTAAGAAATTCTTTAATTCTTTAATTTCTTTAAGAAATTTAATTTTAAAAAATTAATCTTAATTTCTTTAAGAAATTCTTTAATTCTTTAATTTCTTTAAGAAAAATTCTTTAAGAATTTATACTAAGTAGACTTGAAAACATGGAAGAAACTGATTTCTAAGCACAGTTAACCTGCCTACACTAAACCAAGAGGACATAGCAAGCCTAAACCAATCAAAGAAATAGAAATGGCAATAAAAATTCTTTCACCAAAGAAAATCCCAGGCCCAGATGGGTTTCGAGCTGAATTCTACAAAACTTTCAGTGAAGAACTAACACTGATACTTCACAACTTGTTCTGGAAAATTGAAAGAGATGGAACTCTTTCAAATTCCTTCTATGAGGCCAGTATCACATTAATCCTAAAACCAAATAAAGATACCTCAAGAAAGGAAAACTACAGACCAATATGCTTAATGAACATAGTTGCAAAAATTCTAAACAAAATACTAGCCATACACATTCAAAACTATATCAAGAAAATAATACATCATGACCAAGCTGGTTTCATCCCAGAAAAAAAAGGCTGGTTCAACATACGAAAAATCAATACATGTTATTCACCACATAAATAGAACCAAGAACAAAAACCACATCATCATAGCAATAGATGCTGAAAAAGCATTAGACAAAATCCAACACCCATTTATGTTAAAAACACTGCAGAAAATTGGGATAGAAGGAACGTACCTCAACATCATTAAAGCAATATACTGCAAACCAAAAGCCAACATTATATTGAATGGGGAAAAACTGCAAGATTTTCCTCTAAAATCAGGAACAAGACAAGGATGCCCACTATCACCACTCCTTTTCAATATAGTCTTTGAGACTCTTGCCGCAGCAATAAGACAAGAGAAGGAAATCAAAGGAATTCACATAGGAAGAAAGGAATTAAAATTATCCTGATTTGAAGATGACATGATCCTTTATCTGGAAGACCCAAAGAACTCAACCAAAAGACTTCTGGAGCTGATCAACAAATTCAGCAAAGTCGCAGGATACAAAATCAACCTAAAGAAATTAGTGGTTTTTCTTTACGCCAACAATGAATCCACAATGAAAGAAACAAAGAAAACAATTCCATTCACTATAACCTCAAAACCAATAAAATACCTAGGAATAAACTTAACCAAAGATGTAAAAACCTCTACAACAAAAAACTATAAAATATTAAAGAAAGAAATTGAAGAAGACCTTGGGAGATGGAAAGATCTCCCGTGCTTATGAATAGGCGGAATAAATATCATCGAAATGGCCATTCTGCCAAAACTGATCTATAGATTCAATGCAATTCCCATTAAAATACCAGCGACATTCTTCAAAGACCTAGAAAAATCAATCATGAACTTTATATGGAGAAAGAAAAGACCCAGAATAGCCAAAGAAATACTCAGCAATAAGAAACATGCAGGAAGCATCACAATCCCAGACTTCAAATTATACTATAGAGCAACAGTAGTCAAAACAGCATGGTACTGGCACAATAACAGATATACTGACCAGTGGATTAGAATAGAAGATACAGAAACAAATCCACACATCTTTGATCAATTAATCTTTGACAAAAGGGCCAAACTCATAGGCTGCAGAAAAGACAGCCTTCCTAACAAATGGTGCTGGGAGAACTGGCTATCCATTTGTAGAAAGATGGAATTAAACCCCTATATCTCACCATGCACAGGAATCAACTCAAGAAGGATCAATGACTTAGAAATTAGACCTGAGACTGTGAAGTTAGTAGAGGAAAGCATAGGTTCAACACTACAACATATTGGCACAGGCAGTAACTTTCTCAACAAAACCTCCAAAGCTCAGGAAATTAAAGCAAGAATCAACAAGTGGGATAGCATCAAATGAAAACGTTTCTTTTCATGAAAGGAAACCATCAATAACCTAAAGAGGAAGCCTACAGAATGGGAAAGGATCTTTACCAGCCACCACTCTGATATGGGGCTAATATCCAGAATATACAAAGAGGTCAAAAGACTCTACACTAGCAAAGCAAACAACCCAATCAAGAAATGGGAAAATGAACTGAATAGACACTTCGCAAAAGAAGAGATACAAAGGGCCAATAGATACATAAAAAGATGTTCTTCATCACTGGCCATCAGGGAGATGCAAATCAAAACTACACTGAGATTCCATCTAACCACAGTCAGAGTGGCAAGCATAAAGAAATCAAATAACAACAAATGCTGGCGAGGATGTGGGGAAAGGGAACTCTTTTACACTGTTGGTGGGAATGCAAACTAGTTCAGCCACTATGGAGATCTATGTGGAGATTCCTAAGAAAGCTGGGAATAGATCCACCATATGATTCAGCTCTACCACTCCTGGGTATTTTTCCAAAAGGGTTGAATTCAGAAAACTATAGCAACATATGCATACCTATGTTAATAACAGCATAATTCATAATAGCCAAAATATGAAACCAACCCAGGTCTCCATCAACAGATGAATGGATTGCAAAATTTTGGGAAATACACACAATGGAATTCTATTCAGCCATAAAGAAGAACAAAATCATATCATTTGCAAGAAGATCAAATCCTGGAGAGCATTATGTTAAGTGAGATCAGCCAAGCACAGAAGAAGGTACATATGTTTCCTCTAATATGCCCAAACTAGGGAACATAGAGGATACCAGTAGGACTCCAGATAATAGAGCGGAAATACCAGAAAAGTTTGAATGGAAAGATAGGAGAGGAGGAAGGCTGAACTTGATTAATGAGGGGCTACATCCGAACATGTGTAAAATTATAAATATGGCATGGTTACCCTGGACAATCATTGGTAGGAAGAGGGAAGGGAAAACAAGGGCAGAGGGGAGAGGGCACCAAGTATAATTTAAATCTTTACCATTTATGTTCAATAAAAAATGTGTATTAAAAATAATAAATAAATAAATAAATCACAAAAAACAATAGTAGTTAGCTTTGGATAGAGAGAAAGAGATGATGTAGAATGGGACCAGATTATATGCAAAATGTTCCATTACTTTAAAATCAGAAACAAAGATGGTAAAACGTTTAGTATCAGACCATACTTCTTTATTCCCCCAGTATACAGTATTGTATGTTCGAAAGACATCTTAATAGATAACTTGTGTTACCATACCAGCGCTAGATAGCATTGATCTTAGAATCTAATCCAAGAATCCTTCCCACCATGGTCTGGAGATCATATTACAGAAGTAGAAAACTATGTCCAAAAAAATCTAGATTTCCTTAAACCCACAGGGTGAGTTACTAAAATAAATGGAATAAAGAAATTCTCATATCTGGCAGATAAGCCTTTTGCTTCCATACTGTGCTTTTTTAGGATTTTGTATCTTGACTGCAATTCAAGACAAGAGTTAACAATTCTGGCAATTCCTGCTAAAGCAAATCAGCCAGGAGGAAAAGGACAACCAAGTGGACCTTTACACTGAGGAAACAGCTAGCTTATGAATCTAGGCATGATATTGCCTTAAAATCCACCATCAGAAAATAATTCATTTGACTTTGCCTTGCCTTTCTGCTGAAAATCCTGTTAGAAGAGAAAAATTCCCAAAGGAAGTGTTAAAACTTTGATCTTCAAAGTAAATTTAGAACGATCTAGAACTGGTGACTTCTAGGTGTATAATGTGGCAGTGGACAAGTCTGGTCCCTCCATGTTGTCATCTGGGGTTTCACTAAAGTCGATTCATACTTGGAACCATGTCAGCTCCTCCCTCTAGATCTGGCTGTGTGGAGTAGAGAAAGATGGCAAACCACCCTATGGTCTAGAAGTTTGACCAGAATGTGGGGAGAAAACTAACTTACATTTCCAGAGAAAATATTAAAATTTTTGAAGATTCATAAATAATTTAAGTAGCCTAGTACTCATTAACTTTAATGTATTCTTCACAACTGCTTCCACGAAATACTGATATATTAGCTATTTTGCTTCCTTTTCTTGTATTTTTAAGCCTTTATGAAGCATTTAGTCTTAATTGTGAGCAGCATCACTTATGAGGGAAAATGGACTCCTTGGGTAGAAAACAATATCTTTTCCAAAAATATAAGGAGATAAAGACAAACAAGTTGTTTAGATTTTCCTCTCAGTTTTCTACCTGACCAAAATCCCCATTTTATGAAAGGCAGTACCAATTCATACAAACAGTTTGTACTTCATCATCAGATACTCCATGAGCTTGTTGCTTCACAGAGCAGAAGGGGCAAAAAAATTTGTCCTCAATCCCTATTCTAGTTTTTTGTGTGACAATTATTTATTATTATTTTTGTAATAATATATCACTTTGGAATACAAGACTTGAGAGGATATACAGGCACATATCATCCTATAAGCCCTCATCAAATCCCCATCCCATTCCCTCCCCCTCCCTCGATCCCATGCTTAATTGATTATCTTTGATATAAATGTTTACATACCTCATGAGTTTTAAAGAGATTCCATCCTCCCCCATCCCCTCCCCTCTGATTGGTCACCTTAATTGTTTCTCAATAGGGCCCTTTCTACTACTCGACCTTCTCCTGTTACTCCTTTTCTCCTAGTTCTTGCTAATTAGGAAAAGCATCTGTATTTTATTTTCTGTGCTATTTCTCTGTGCATTCCACATTGCAAATTCCGATCCCACTCTTGACAGCCCCAGTAGTGGCCTGGCCACCCAGCGGACTCTGATCCTGACCTCGCTGGCTCCAGCACTGGCCTTGCCTCATGGGAGGCCTTGATCCTGGCCTCGCTGGCCCCCACACCAAACTAACCCCTTGGCTGGCTCCTCTCCCGGCCTCAGAGGCCCCAGAACCGGCCTAGCCTCACGACAGGCTCCGATCCTGGCCTTGCTGGCACTGTACCGAACTAACCCCTCAGCAGGCTCCTATCCTGGTCTCGCAAGTCCCAGCTCTGTCCTTGCCTCACAGAAGTTTCCAGTCCCAGCCTCGCTGGCCCTGGCACCAGCCTTACCCCTCAGCAGAGTTCGATCCTGGCCTTGTATGTCTTAGCACCAGTCTTGTCTCATGGCAGGCTTCAATCCTGACCTTGCTGGCCCCAGCACCAGCCTAAACCCTCAGCTGGCACCGATCCCTGCCTCAGAGGCCTCAGTAGTGGCCTTGCCTCATGACAGGCTCCGATCCCAGCCTTATTGGCCCCAGCACTGACTTCACCCCTCGGCTAATCCTGGCCTCGGAGGCCCCAGAACTGGCCATACATCAAGGCAGGCTCCGATCCCAGCCTTGCTGGCTCTGGCACCGGCCTAACATTTTAGCAGGCTCCACTCCCGGCCTCGGAGGCCCCAGCACCGGGCTTGTCTCATGACAGGCTCCAATCCTGGCTTCGCTGGCCCCGGCACTGGCCTAACCCTTCAGCAGGCTCAGATCCCGGCCTCGGAGGCCTCAGCACCAGCCTTGCCTCACGGCAGGCTCTGATCCCGGCCTCACTGGCTCTGGCCCTGGCCTAATGCATCAGCTGGCTCTGATCCCAACCTCGGAGGCCCCAACACCAGCCTTGCCTCACGGCTGGCTCCGATCCCAGTCTCGCTGACCCCAGCACCAGCCTAACCTCTCGGCAGGCTCCGATTCCAGCCTCGGCGGCCCCAGTATGGTCTTGCCTCATGGCAGGCTCTGATCCCGGCCTTGATGGCCCCGGCACGGGCCTAACCCTTCAGCAGGTTCCAATCCCGGCCTTGATGGCCCCGGCACGGGCCTAACCCTTCAGCAGGTTCCAATCCCAGCCTTGGAGGCCCCAGCACCGGCCTTGTCTCACAGCAGGCTCCGATTATGGCCTCGCTGGCCCGGGCACTGGCCTAACCCTTCAGCAGGCTCCATTCCCAGCCTCAGAGGCCTCAGTAGCAGCCTTGCCTCACAGCAGGCTCTGATCTTGGCCTTGCTGGCCCCAGCACCGGCCTTACCCCTCGGCAGGCTCCAATCTGAGCACTCTCTTCACCCAGCAGGATGTCCCATGTTCCCAAGGGTGCATGGTGGTAGTATTCTGCCTCTGAGGTAATTTCTTCAAAAGTTCCATGTGTATTATGTCAGATCTCTGCCTCCCCTGAGTACTTCAAATCTTTCCCAAGCTCTTTTCCCATACCTCATAATGTCCAGTGTTCCTAAGCATGCGTGACAGTAGCATTCGACCTTTGGGGTGATTTCTTCAGAGGATCAGGATGGGTTGGATCAGATGTCTGTATCTCCCAAATCCAAGGCTCCGCCACCCTCTCAGCCACTGCTGCCACCAACACCTTCCTCTAGGTCTCCGCTTGACTCTCTCCTTACAGGTTATCTCCAGGATTCTTAACAATGTAGAGAAGCAGCAGTCCTCCTTCGCAGGGTATTTTTCTAAAAGTTTCAGTTCAGATGGATATGTTTTGTCTGCATCACCAATATTCTAGCTGCCGCTGGGGCCATCTTAACCTCTCTCAATTATTTTTCTTTTTTTTGTTTCCCCTTTTTTTTTTAAATAAGAGAAGTGAATATGTATGGTTTGGGGAGAATGTGGGATCAGGCACTCCGTAGCAATGAAATTTTTTTTTTCCGGGTGGGAGGGGGTCTCCTAAGGGTGCCTCGCCCGCACCCACCCACCCTCCCGGGGTCAGGGCCATGTGGCCAGGACCTCAGGGGCCTTCTGGGTGGGGGGTCACCTAAGGGAGCTCCGCCCATGCCAGCCCACCCTCCCAGGGTCGGGGCCATGCGGCCCCTGGACCTTCAGGGCTCAATCCCTGTTCTAACATAAAATATTAAATGACCTTGAACAGTCATATTTCTCTCCCTGAGCCCTCCTTACCTGTCAAAATGCTGTCACAATGCTGCCATAAACCCGTGAGTATGGAAAGGGATTTTGAAGTACCATTGTCTCCGCCTGTCCATGTCTGGGAATTGGCAAGATTCTATACCAGTGTGTGCTTGCTCCTCATGTAACAAGACTGTACTCAAACAGGGCACTGAAAAAGAGAACAAAAGAAGAAATTCAAATCCCAATAAATCTATGAAAAATTTTCAACATCATTGGCAACCACAGAGATGCAAATAAAAAATACCCTGAGATTTCACCTAACTCCAGCTAGAATGGCAATCATTCAAACGACAAACAACAACAAATGCTGTGAGGATGTGATGTGGGAACTCAAAAACATTGTCGGTGGGACTGCAAGTTAGTACAACCACTTTGGAAAACAGTATGTAGAATCCTCAGAAGAATGGGAATGAATTTACCATAGGATCCAGCAATACCACTTCTGGATATCTACCCAAAAGATGGAAAACAAACTATCAAACTAATGCATGTGGATCTATGTTCATAGCTGCACAATTCACCATTGCCAAACTATGGAACCAGCAAGATGTCCTTCAACAGATGAATGGTTTGCAAAACTATGGGATGTGTACACAGTGAAATTTTTCTCAGCCACAAAGAACAACCAAATTATGTCATTTACAGGGAAATGGATGGAACTGGAGAACATTATGCTAAGTGAGATTAGTCAGTCACAAAAAATAAGAAATTGGATGATCTCCCTGATATGCAGAAGCTAGGCAGAAAATGAGTCATAGGATGAATTCATAGGATGAACTCTAGATGAAGAAGGAGAAACCATAAATAAGCAAATAAGGCAACCTAACAGAGAGGAACAGGAGAAGAAAAGAGAAAAGTTCCCTAATATACATGATATACATTCACAAACATATCAAAGTCAATCACTAAGCCAAGCCTGAGAAGGAGGGAGAAGGGAAGAAGTTGGGTGGGAATTGGGGAAGAACTAAATGAATGATGGGTGCATGTATGCCTCTATCATCTTGTACTTCATTAAAATTTATGACTACAATGCACCAATTAAATTTAAAAAGGGAAACAAAAAATAAAGGGGAATATGAAGTCTATTAGTATTTTCCTCTATGACTCAAGATTCCCTCTCATACTCCACCTCATTTCCTGCTCTACCCTCTGCCCATCAGCTTATTCCACTTCACCCTTCACAACTGACTCAAAACAAGGTCCCTCATCACCGTATAAGCCTCTGCTCAGTGGCTCCCTTTATTAGTGGCCTCATTTGATCTTCATGCTTCTTCATTTATTTCTCACCTTACTTAACTCTTCTGGTAAGCTACCCAATTCCGCTCATGACTAGCAAATCACATTTCTACCTTTTTATCCAATCACTTTAACACAGGGAGGTTCCTCAAGAAGAGATGGAAACTGCTCAGTTATGCTGAGATTTATTTTACAAGCTCAACTACTACCCAGTCCAGCTGTGCTTGAAACTGTATTATATTTTCCTGGGCTTTCTTAATCTACATTTCAACTTAATTAAGGTGTTGGGCCTTTGCTTCCACTGTCCTTTTATTGATGCTTATAACAACCTAAGACAGATAAAGAAAAACTAGGGAATCATTCAGTTATATGGTTTCTTCCTGGGTCCAAAACTTACCATTAACTTTTACAGAATGTCCTGTCCCTCTGCATAAACAGGTGCTCAGGTCACTTGCAAATGGATGTTGGCTCTCAGACTTTGCCTCACAATCACAGTGTGTACTTTTCTATTTGGAAAAGATGACTTTCAGTTCTGGTCATTTTTCTTGTGAACACTCTTGCAAACTCTTCCTGTGATATTTGAACCTTATATTGAGAAGTCATGCCCTGCGCATATTTTATTCAGTTAAGGTAAATTGACACATAATTGGATGCTTTGCTTCTTGCAAATGTATAATATTGCTTCTTTGAAACCAGTCTCCTCAGCTTGAATAAGTCACTTGTCTTTAATTTTTTATTTTAATATCAAATGCAGATTGATCTGAAAGAAATTTTAATATTGAAGTACAGCTACAGTGAGATAAATGTGGTATTTATATGACTGAATAATTATTTGCATTTTACCACCTATATTTCACTAAGGGGTTGTAAGAAACAGAAAACAATTACTGCCAAATAGAGAGGGGTTTTTTTGTTGTTGTTTTCTACATGACTAAATTTTCTGATCTGTTCCAGATAGAGGCAGTTGACTTTTTGCATGATTTTTAAAACGTACTGGGCTCAGGGCTATAAAAATGAAAGTCAGTGGATGGTTACTGCTTATGTTGGGGCGAGGTGTGAACAAGGTAGAGTCTCTAACCTCAGGAATTTTTTGTTCTGGGTAAGGGAATGTAGTCAGTTTTAATTCCAGGTGACAGACACTATTACAAAGAAAAGCAGGTGCAGAGAAGGGGCCGTAAGCCAAATCGGTTAAGTAGCCAGAAACCGTAAGTAACAGGTTTAGAGAAAGAGAGAAAAGATGAAGAAAACAAAGTGAAACCAGAGGCCAAACACTGAGGGCCTTCTGGGTTAATAAACAGCTGAGACTTCTCCTTGAGAGCAACGTGAAGTCGCTGTAGAATTGCTAAACAGAGGAAAGGCATAATCAGTTGTGTGTGTGCGTGTGCGTGAGTGTGTGCATGTGCGTGTCTGAGGGCATGGAAAATTAGCCCAGAGATGATGGCAGCCTGCCCTGGGATTGCCAGTAGGCACACAGAGAAGGGAATTTATTAAGAAAAACATTTAAACTGGGCATGGTGGCACATGCTTGAAATACCAGCATTTGGGAGACTGAGATGGGAGAATCGCAGTTCGAGAACAGCCTCAGCTACTTAGTGAGGCCCCTTGAAATCCAGTGAGATCCTGTTTCAAAACAAAGAATAAAAAATAGGGCTGGGGGTGTAGCTCGGAGGTAGGTTCCATCCCCAGTACTGAAAAATAAAAGGAATAAAATCAATGGGAAATGATGATTGGCTCTTGCTAGGAAGGGAGGGAGGAAAAGGATTTAAGAATGAGTCAAGCATAGAAATAAAGACATGTGATATCTGAAATGTCTGTGGGGCATCCCAATGAAGATATCTAATAAGTCATTAAATTTATAAATCTGAAGCAAAAGAGACGTGTCAGGTGTTTTAGCTTTGTATTTTATTTTATTTCATTGGTGCATTGTAATCATACTTCTTGGTGGAAGTTCAAGGTGATAGAGGCATACATGCACACAGCATTCATAAAGGGTGACTGAAAAGAAGGGAGAGATGGGGGTGCACCACCATGCCTGGCTATCCATTCCTTTTTATTAAAATTCATCTTAAGGCCGGGCGTGGTGGCGCACGCTTGTAATCCCTGTGCTTGGGAGGCAGAGACAGGAGGATCGCGCAGGTTCGAAGCCAGCCTTGCTGGCGTAAGAGACCCTTTTTCCAAATAAAAAAGTATAAAAATAGGTCTGGGAGTATAGCCCGAAGGTAGGAGGGTTTCCAGGAACCCCAGTACCACCAAAAAAAAATTCATGTTATAGTCATTTGGGGGGGATAGCCGAAGTCCTGCTTGAGTAGCACATACTGTGTGTGAGCCTGGTTTCCCAAAGAAGGAGGAAATGAAAAAAGCACTATGTCCCTAGGCTCAGAAAAGGCAAGAGTGAGCACTGGTCCTTGGGCGCGTCCATCGTGATTTATGTGCTGTGTACATAGTGTATACAATGGACAAATGAATGCCAATTTCACAACATCCAGTCCATACATATTAGAAGTTGCCAGCATATAACAGAGTAGTTAGTGAAATTAGCACAATTAGGCTAACTGGGTGATGTGTGCACGTGTGCCTCTACCATCTTGAACTCCATCAAGACATAGGACTAAAATGCACCAATAAAAAAAAAAATATATATATATATAAAATAAATAAATAAAAAGAAGATTTGGGGTCTGCTTTTAGAATGAAGCCCCAAGGATCCTGGAGACACCTGCCCCCTAACCATGTGGAAGCAAAATCACATACACACACACATACACACAGACTTGCCAGCATGTAGGGCAAAGGAGGAAGGTGGGCATATGACTGGGGAAAGAATAAAGAGGGGGGTTCAGCTTCTTCCTGGGGTGGGGATGACCAGTCTTCTAACAACAAGGCCAGGACTGCTGCATGGGAGAGGGAGACATGCCATGCTGATGGTAGGGATCCCAGGGATACCAGGGTCACCCCCCCAGTCAGCCTAGAGAGGACAGCTTGGAGGTCCACATGCCAACTGATTTGATCACCTGAAAGTAGAATGAGATCCCATTAGTGAGGGGGTGAGCACGTGAGAGGAAACCTTTATAAATTGGAGTGGAGGAAGAGGACAACAGGCTGGGAAGTCATGCTGACCTGGGGTCAGGGGATGGGGCCAAATTCCACTGCAAAGTCAGTGCCAGCTTCAGCACCAGCTTCACATCAAATGTCAACTCCATAACTGTTCTGGACCAAGAGCCAGAATGATTAACAGCCACAGAGCGCAAGCCAGTTCACACTAGTGCATGTAGGGCCATTTTGGGGGGAGGATCTGGTGTGAATACACCTGAATGTTCCCGGAGGGCAGATGAACAGGCAGAATCAGCAGGTCTCAGCTTCTTACAAGGCTGTAGCATCATTCAGACTACTGGGTGGATGGAAAGGTGTATGTCTGCCTCCCAAACATGTCTAGCCCATCCCCAGGAAGCCAGGACCCTGCAGCTCTTCTCCGTGAACTAAATTGCCAGGGGAGAGGGCTTCCTGGGAATGGCAACTGCAGGTGGTGCCAGGGGTCAGCAGGCTGAGTGGGCTCCAGTCTTGAATCCTAATGTCCAGACATAGGAGGCAGACTTAGGTGTACCATTGAAGCTCCAAACTCTGGCCCTGGAGTGGAAGCTGCTGATGAATCATAGAGAACCCACAAGGAACACCACTAAAAAAAAGCCATAGTCAGTACCCTGGTGACTATGAAGCTCCAGGGACCAAGTAGTGCATGGTGAGTCCTCTCTGCCCTATCTTAGAAGCTTCCCTGTAAATTAGGAAGCTAAGGGTCACTTCCCCACAAACCTGGGGTCCAGGTCTATTAGAGATGGTCCCTGGACAGCTCTGGATTCTGAGTGAAGAGAGGCATAGTTCTCTGTAGGGAACACAGCCAGGAGCTCTGTGGGAATGGGAAGCCATAGGCACAGCTTAGCACCAGATGGGAGGCAGAGGCTCCCAGGAATCTGGGGCAGGGCATGTGGGAGGCTGGCACTCCTCGTCCCTCTCCACCAGGGTCTCAGTTCTGCTGGAGACATTGTCACACACTGACAGGCTGTAGCACAGGATACTGTCCAGGGACCAGGTAGGGTCCCGCTCCAGAGAGCTTGCATCCCGAGTCCATGATAAGCATTATATCTGTTACCTGGCATCTTAGTCGGCTTTTTGTCCATATGAGCAAAATACCTATCCAAAACCAGTAGAGAAGGCCTGGTTTCTTTTGCCCACAGTTTCAGAGGTCTCAGTCCCTATTTGGCAGGCCCCATTGCCTGGGCCTGGGCATATTCAGAGCCTCGTGGTGGCTGAGTGTGGTAGAGGAAAGCTATTCAGCTCATGGCATCTGGGAAGCTGAGGGAGAGGGCAAAAGGGGCCAGGGAAAGACAGAGCACACTCAATGTTCCCATGATAAGCTTCCTTCAGCCATGCTCGAGCTACCTGTATTTCTCACCATTTCCCAGTAAGTTCTTTCAAATGATGAATCCAAGAAATGGAAGATCTCAGTGAAGAGGTCTGACCTTTATGAGCCAGACTTCTGCCACTTGGACTGTGCTGTACTGGCTAACAAAAGGCTTCTGGGGTATTCCAGATCAAATCCTATGACCAGGTGACATCTGAGGACCCAGGACCCAGCTTCTGAGCAGGCTCTGGGAGGACCGTGAAGGGCTCCTCATAGCCTCACAGCTGCCCTCTTGCCTGTAACTGTCCACTGTTAAGAGTTCTGGAGTTGGCATCTGAGCCAGCTAGCAATGCCCACGATACTGAGGAAACCACAGCCATTACTGACACTGGTGCCAGGAAATGCCTGGAACTGGGCAGGCAGAGGCCATAGAATCATCTAGCTGGGTCTGGAGTTAAGGGAGTCCAACAGGCTGGTGCTGGGATGCTAGCCCACTGCTGAGCAGACTTGTGTCTGGGCCTCAGTTCCTTCCTCTCTGAAATGGGTGATATAAATGATCTTTGAGAATGTGAGGGTCTGTGGGGTCCTGGTGACTCTCAGAGCACCTAGTGCAGGGCTCTCAAGTCAGTGGGTCCTTGCTTCCAGCCACCAGGCCCCAGATGAGAGATCAGCAGCAGTGTCAACTCCTGCTTCACCTCCTGTGAGCATCTGAGATGGAGCTACTGCCTCAGCAGCCAAGAATTTGCCTGCACGATTGGCTGGCTCTCAGTCAGCAGCTCACACTCTGCCCGAGCTTTATCACAAAATCTCCCAATGGCCATGAAAAGGTGATCATGGACACTTTTCCATTAAAAGAAAAAAATACTAACTGTGGTAGAGGAATGCTCATTTGTTATTAAGATATAATTATAGATTTAAATAGAATGTTTTAATTTTTATTGGTGCATTGTAGTCATATATCTCGATGAAGTACAGGATGGCAGAGACATACGTGCACAATTACTCATTTAGCCCTTCCCCAGGTCCCGCCCCATTCCCTCCCCTGTCCCTCCTTCTCATGTAGAGTCATGAGTTTTGCTTTTTATTTCTGTGCTAGTACAAATGAGATAGATATCCATACATCATGCTGCAATTAGACACCCAACAGGCTGCCCAGCTTACTTTGTGCAGAAAAGGGCTGGCCACTCTTGGAAACAGCTTCCTTGCCTGGCATCTCAGCATTTTCCTCATTCTCTCAACTCCTGCTATCTTTCAAAATATGAATCTTACAACTAGCCATTAACTAACTGTGCCATGTAATCATTTCTGCTAAGAGATATTAGTATCTCTGGGGCAGGCGTGATATTAAACCCCCAGGTACCAAGCACAGCATGGGACATGGTGGAAATTGCTTACCATCTACTGAACAAATGTAAACACCCATTCGAAGACACTTGCTTTGTTTGGATTTAACTACCCTTCCTTTCTGGAGGTCCTCTATTCTCCTTTCTCACCTAACCTGCAATTTATTAGACTAATACCTCTAAGTCGTTTAGCCTTCTGTTCTAAACCAATACACAAGGCAAACCATATAAAAAGCAATAAGAGAACTAACTTGAGATTATTAGAGTAACAGCCCAGATATCGCACTGTGTGATGCTTTATGGAAAGAGTATTTACTTCTTGAAAATAAATGCAAACACATTTCCTAAGATCTTTCCAAACCTCTACGTCTGTAGGCATGTGGCAGGTTTTTGTTTGGCTTTAGCCTGAGTTGTTTAAAGCTTTTGTCCAGTGGAGGGACCACACTGCCTAATTATATACACCATTTGTCCTACACCTAATAATCTATAGCTTCCTTCTTTATTAGCTTCTCCCAGCAAAACAGAACCATGACACAGAACCTGAACTCAACCCAATTAGGGAACTTTTAAGTTGCAATAAAAGGAAGAAGTTCCTTGCATACCTCGTAAAACCTGCTTTCCAGAAATAGATCTGAAACATCCAGGTGGGGCGAAGCCAGCAAGTTCGCTTTCCTGTCACCAAGTCACCACTAATAAGAGCACGGACACCTCTGTATCACCTAAGAATATTTCCTTATCTGCCAAAAGGAACTTGCATTCCTCTAGAGGAAGCCAACCCTTCCGATCTCACAGAGTTTTAATGGGCATTCACCACTAATCTTCTCCCTGGCACACCATATATAAGGAAGCAATTGAGCAGCCCACCAACTTAGCTCTGTTTAGTGGATTACTGGTCTTTGTGTTCCCTTGTCAATCCCCCTGGCCCCTGGATTCTCCTTATAATACAGAAGCTGTTGTAAACCTTTACAAACAGGTCAGGCCATATCAGTCCTCTCTCAGAACTCTGCACTGGTTTCCCACTTCACTCCACCTAACAGTGACCTGACCCTGTGATCACTAACAGCAACCCCTCTCCCCTCTCAGGACTCCAGGAAATGGCCTCCCAGGTGGCTTTCAGATAGAGGAAGCCACTCAAAGCCCATGCAAACCCTTTATACTTGCTGGTCCCTCTAGGGAAGACTCCTCCTCTCCTAGACAATCATCGTAACTAACTCACAGGCCATGTTCAGGTGCTTGCTCAGATATGACCTCCTCAATGAACAGCCCCTCGCACACATATTCTCTTTCCTGCCTTATTTTCTTCCATACTATTTATCTTCCAACATACTGAATATTTTACTAATTTGTTTATTGTTTGCCTTCCTCTAATATAAGCTCTTTTAGGACAGAGCTTTTCTCTGCCTATTTTACCACTGTATCCTTGGACCCTAACTCACAATAAGTATCCAATGAATGGTCAATGAAAGAACAAACTGGATACCTACTATGCATTTGGGGGTGGGAGTCACTAATATTACACACACACACACACGCACAGAGTACACACTAGTGTTACCACTGTATACATTATGTGGCTTTAGTACCAAAGCATAAGGCAGTCTTTGAGAGAAACCAGGGGCCAATAAAAGAAAGTCTCCTCTAAAATAGATATCAATATTCCTTATCTATTGCCTTGACAAAAACCCATACTGTTTCGTTTCTCATCTTTACACTCCCTATCCCCAGCCGCAGTCACCATTACCAAGGCTTTTTTTTTTTTAATTTTCTATGTACCTTCATTGGTACATTGTAATTATACACCATAGTAAGGTTCAAAGTCATACAAACACGCCTTCTCCAAGGTCATTTTTAGTAGTTCGCTGGGCTCTGCTGTTGTTTCCTACTTTAAAAGACTATTTTAAAGGGGCTTGCCGGGCATAATGGCGCATGATTGTAATCTCCATGCTTGGGAGGCAGAGACAGGAGGATTGCACAGGTTTGAAGCCAGCCTCTCTGGCTTAAAAGACCCTGTTTCCAAATGAAAATATAAAATAGGTCTGGGAGTGGAGTGTGGCCCAGAGGTAGAAAGATTTCCAGGAACCCCAGTACCACCAAAAAAAAAAAAAAAAGAAGGGGGGGGGAGCTTGTTTATATCTCTATTTCTGATTATCTGAATTATGCCACACTAATTACAAACAGAAATTACCTAACCGTTGGATTCCCCAACACACACACACACACACATGGGCAAAAATCAAACCCATTTTCAACTTCTGGTACCATCTGAGAAAACCTAGTTAAGACACATTTGATAACAAAATAAGTTTTCTCAGTTTTCATATCATGTTAGTACAAAGAAATTCATTAGACATTTTGTTTCTAGTTGCCCCCTTTGGACTTTTTTTAGCATTGAAAAAAATAATAGGAATTTTTAAAAATAAGCATGATACGCTTCTAAAAGGCTGCCTCAATTTTCCCCTTAAAAAATCCTGCAACAAAGATAATACAGTTTTTTCTACTGTTTTTTTCCTAGTCTCTCACTGCAGAACACTGTTTCTTAAGAAAAGTGCCATCTTAGACACTACAGAAAATCATATCCAGAAATATTCCAGTGAAGTCCCTAAAAATGATGTAGGAAGACACTAGATATAAATACATATTATTATTTACTTTTTTGTGGTACTGGGGTTCCTGGAAGCCCTTCTACTCTGGGCTACACTCCCAGACCTATTTTATTTTTGGAAACAGGGTCTCTTAAGCCAGCCTGGCTGGCTTCGAACCTGCACGATCCTCCTGTCTCCGCCTCCCAAGCGCAGGAATTACAAGCGTGCGCCACCACACCCGGCGTTATTATTTACTTATAATAACAAGTCTGCAAAGCTCAGGAATCTGAGCCTTCATGGAGTTTCATTTGCTCAGTTACAATAAGTGCCACGTGGGAATCTAGACTTACACATATCTGTGTTCTCCCCACGAACTGTGACACCTCTGCTCCAGTGCTGTGGCCAACCTGGACAGAGCCTCCTTAACTGAAAGTATGGCCTGGTACTTCATGCATTGTGAAGGAAACGAATCATTGGTAATTGGCAACACTGACTAATTCCTAGTCAACAGATTACGTAACCCACTATATATTCATCATTTACTAAGCAGCTAAATTACTATTTTAATCTAATGTGAAAGATCTCTGATGATGTTGGTACTATGAGAACTTGCCATATACATATTAGTGACTCCCACTCCTAAGTAGTTGATACCCCATTTATATTGCAATTTTAAAAGAGGATATTTCCTGGAACTTAGTTTCACTTTATCACATAACTTGAAAGGCACAGATATTTATGGGATTTAAATAAGGCATTTTTAAGTAAAGAAAAGCAGACCGTAGTTTACAGCATTAAAATCCAATACACATCTGTCCAGCTTTCTCTACTCTGGCCTTCTAAGTTTAGCTCCAGATGATCTGGGTCATTAAGATTCAAAAGTAACTGGACACTTCTAATTTAAAATGAAACAACATCAGAGCACGTGAAAAATTATGAAAATTTGCTTCTTAAATTCAGACCAAAGAGTTAAAATGTAAGTCAGATGGTAGCACGCAATTAATCTACTCTTGATGTACTTATCAAAATTCACAAGAAATCTCAGAATGATTAAGCAAGTGGCAAGAACACTGAAAATATGTAGTACTGATAAATGATCTCTCTGTTAAAAATAAAGATTTTAATTTAAAAAAGTTGAGGTGGAGACCTAGGCCAGAACTAAGGGGCCAAAGTAACGGTAGATTCCCATCCCAATCACTGCTGAGTTCAGCCCAGAGTTGGCAAGAGAAAAATCCTTTCAAGAAAATAATGTACAGAAAATTTCCAAATATAATAAAATTATAATCCCACAGATACAACAACTCTATCTAACCATAAACACACACACACACACACACACACACACACACACACACACGAAAACTTCACCATACACATCATTACCAAATTGCTCAAAAACAGACATAAAAATGAAATCTTAAAAATAGATGAGGGGCACTCAGTAGAGAGGAACAACAATCATGGTGACAAGATTTCTCACTGGAAACCTTGCAAATGAGGAGACAGTGGAGCAGCATGTTCAAGTACTGAAAGAAGAAAAAAAAATCTGTCAACCTATTATCTATATCCAGCAAAAAATGTATTTCAAATATGAAGCTGAAATTTAAAAAAATTTAAACATAGACACTCTGAAAGAATTCATCACCAGCACACCCACATTAAAGAAATGTTAAAGGAAGACAGGGAAAAAAAACAGGCATTTTCTTCAGGCAGAAGAAAAAATGATAACAGATGGAAATGTGGGTTTAAATAAGGGAAGGAAGAACACTAGAAATGGTAGCCACGTGGATAAATACATAAGATTGTTTTTTATTACGTACATCTTAATATATAATTGTTTAAACAAAAATAGTGACAAAGCAATGTGGGGTTTATACCATATGTATCAGTAAAATGTATAAAAACAATATGGTAAGGAAATTGAAATATATGACTGCATGATATGTGTATGCGGAACAGTAAAATAGCACAAGAAAGTAAGTCAAATATGTAAATTAATATAAACTTTAAATGTGCATATGTTAATGTTATATAAGTTAAATACATAGACCAACCACTAAACTAATAAAAGCAAAACTTGTAGCTAATAAATCAACTAAGAAGGATAAAGAAGGATCAAAACAGAGAGAAGGCAGAAGATATGAGAAAGGGGAACAAAGAAAGATGGAACAATGAAAATGGACGAGAAGATGATAGACTTGAACCCACCCTCAGCTACAACCATATTACATGCTGCTGGTGTGATACTGCAAATTAAGAACTAGAGGTTATCATATGGTATGTAAAAACAATAACTATATGCTACCTACAAAGGTTCTCTTTTGGTAATCCATTCATCTATTGATAGATATCTAGACTATATACAAAGACAGATAGGTTAAAAGGAAAAGACTGAAAAACTATGTGCCATGGTAACACTAGTTAGAAGAAAGAAAGTCTATAACATGAGACAAAGTGTATTATATGGGGGTCAGCTTATCTAAAGAACATAATTCCTACATGTTTATCTTCTTTGAAGTACACCAAGCAAGAACTAATAAAACTGCAAGGAGAAACATATTCTCAATTATAATTGGAGGTTTTGAAATGTTAGCTCAAAAACTGATAGAACACGCAATAAGAAAACATAAATAATACAGAAGACTTGAGCCACACAATCGACCACCTTGACCTCATGAACATTTCTAGAACACTTCACCCAACCACAGCAGCTTACATACTCAGAGTATACCCAAAATATTTACCAGATTCTGGACCATAACATAAGCCTCAATAAACAGAAAAGGTTCAAGTCATGAGGATACACTTCCATCAATGATTTTCAAAGTTTTCACATTAGTTCATGGCCTAATCCTGGTTGCCAGGATTCATAAGCTCATCATGAGGACCAAAACACTCATACTCAGCCACTCCTTAAGGTTAAAACAGAGCCTACTACATCAGAGCAAACACACACACACACACACACACACACACACACACACACACACACACAAACAGCTCTTCCAAGCTAGCCTGAATTCTCAGAACAAGGTACCTCTACCAACTGTTGATCCAAAGAACCTGAGTCTCTCACACACAGAAGTCATAAATACCACACACAGCTTGAAGGCAGTGGTAAAAAAAGTAGTTCCTTTTCCCTTCCCAACTTCTCTTTAAGCAGTTAAACCCTTCTCCACTTCATGCAAATACCTCCCTTATGATCTCATATTCTGTTGCTCAATTTGGTTGTTGCTCAATTTGGTTTGGTTTAAATTTTTTATTGGTGTATTATATTCATACATCATGTTGGGGTAAAAAACTTGTGTGTACATACATGTACACATTACTGATTTAACACCTACCCAATTCCCAACTTGTTCTCTCCCCATCCCTCCGTCCCTTGCTTGGCTTAGTGGTTGACTTCGATATGTTTAACTACATTGTGTGTTTTAGAGATTTTCCTTCTTCCCCCCTCCTTTCTCCTCCTTTCGGTTGTCTTGTTTGCTCCTCTATAGGATTTCTTTTTTCGCCTGAAGTTCCTCCTATGCCCCTTTCCTCCTTAGCTTTCACATATTAGAGAAAGCATCAGATCGTATAAATCTTTTGCCTTTTACCCTCTTCCATCCATATGGGCAAAATACACTAGTATCTTTATTTCATTATACTCTTTTTGTGTATGTGGTACTGAGGATGGAAGCCAGGGGCATTCTACCTCTGACCTGCATCCCCAGCCATATTTTTTATTATTTATTTTTGACACAGGGTCTCACTAAATTTCAGAGGGCCTCACTAAGTAGCTTAGGCTCTCCTTGAACTTGTGATCCTCCTGTCTCAGCCTCTCAAATGCTGGGATTACAAGTGTGTACCACCACACTCGGCTGTTTCCTTCTACTTTTGAGGTAGTCAAATGTTAACATTTTCTTTAATTTATCTTTTTCCATGAGGTATCATTAACCCGAATATTTCTCCAATTTGCTAAATTCATTTTATTTCTATCATTCGATCCTGACAGCTCTTAACTTTCCTCCATAAGTTATGATTTAATACTGCAGCCAGTGAAATATTCCATATGGCATCTTTATTACCATTTCAAACATCTTAAAGAAATGTTCATCACAATAACCAATCTTTCCTAAGGTACCCCAATTCACCTTCCTTTATACTATTGATTCTAGCCATAAAGATTCCAGAAAAATAAAGAAGCATAAAATTTCATCACAATCCTCCCAAACATTACAATCTCAATTTTGCTTCAATCCTCCCAAACATTACAATCTCAATTTTGCTTAAATTCTGTATGTATATATAATCCCATATATGTATGTACAAGCATAAAAAAATGGGGAAAGATACAAACATTAATTGCATGTAACTGGAGATATGTGGATTCACAAGCAGAAAATGTTTTTATTGCTCAAGTTTCTTAACTGAAATAATTTACTTTTACAATAAAACATACACAATTTTAAAATAATTTTTGCAAAACACTCACCAGTGATAAAAGGCTACTTTCCACTTGATGTTTCCTTACTAAAAAAATTATATAATCTTTGTTATCCATCCTATAGGATACAGAATCTTGCCCTTGAAACTCAAGGCTTTTCCTAAGCAATGTTTATCCCCTCACTTTCCTGGGTAGGCAGAGTAACCATTCTTATCCCCCAGCACTTACTCCCCACTTCCTGTGTTGATGAGAATATTTCATTAAATCTCTTCCAACAATAACACACATTCAGCCTAAACTTCTATTAACTTTAAATGACCCCTAAAACAAGATTATACAGTTTGCCTCTTAATTTCCAATTTATTCTTCTGTACATGTTATTCTTGAAGCCATACACAGAGATTTTTAAGTCCATTGCAGGTAGAGATCAATCTTTATCTTCTTACTGTTATCTATACAGGATTTTTTTTTGGGGGGGTGGTACTGGGGTTCCTGGAAGCCCTTCTACCTGTGGGCTACACTCCCAGACCTATTTTATACTTTTTTATTTGGAAATGGTCTCTTAAAAGATGTAAGAGATATAAAAGAAAGCAAAAGCTGAGAACAAAATGACACAACCTTAGAATAATACGGGTGACCAACTCAAACAAGTTTTCTCCCATAGTTAGTGTTCAAAATCTCATGTCCTAGGAACTCTCCCATCCCTAATCAAACTATAACAGCAGGTCATTGAGGCACCTTATTAGTTAAAGTCGTAAGATGATTGTAACTATGAACAAAACTAAGGTTATTTACACTCCGGACTTAAGATTTAGGTCTAAAAACAGAATATATTTGCATAACCTGGCATAGCCAAGGTTCAATTCTGACACTAAACTCTACCCAAACCCCAACAAAAATTAACATCTTGCATTGTCTCAAATACATATCTCATATTCCCAAGTTTTGGTTATGCAAGGCCAAATAACTTTGACCATCAGTATTTTTGCTAAAGAAAACTTTAAATCAAACTTAATTTTCCTTATAGCTAGTGCTTTAACCTAATTTTAAATACAAAAACACAAGGCTAATGAATTATAATATTATGACTACAAATAAGTATTCATGGAATTCTTTCCTCAGAGGGTCTCTTGGCACTATCGAATGAAAAGTTATCTACTGCAAAAGGTTAATCAACTCAAACGCAACAAAAGGTTTGACTTTAATTGAAAGTCCAAATGTCAAAATCTGAGACAGGCTTTAAATAGAGCAAAACAAATTTAACATGTGGGATGCTAAAAATTCTCTTGTTTAAATTTGCATCCTCAAATCCTTGCTAGTACGATAGTACATATTTTGTGAGAATGACAGCAGACACTCTAAAATGACAGTACATAGTTTGATGATAATTTCAGAATATGTACTTGAGGGGCAATGGTATAGAGGTTTATTATTGTATGCGGCCTTTGGCTTTGGTATCAGGGTGATGCTGGCCTCTAAAAAATAAGTTGAAAATGTCTCATTCTCTTCTATTCTTGTGGAGGAGTTTATGTAGAGTTGGTATTATTTCTGCCCTAGGTGTTTGGTAGGTCAATAAAATTGTGTGGATGTGGAGTTTTAATGCTATTAGGATGTTTTTAGCTGGGCATAGGGGTGCACGTGGGTAATACAAGTACTCAGGAGGGTGAGACGGGAGGATCACAGGTTTTGTCTCAGCAACTTATCTAGACCTTCAACAACTTAACAAGTCTCTGTTAAAAATGAATCCATGATGGGGTATAGCCTAGAGGTAGAATTCCCCTGGGTTCAATACCCCATACCAAAAAAAAAAAAAAAGAAGAATGTTTTTATGACTTTACTTAATGATTGATCCATTCAGGTTATCCATTTTCTCCTTGAAAGTGTTTTGTAGTTTATTTCTTCAAAGAAATTTAACCTATATGTATATGCATAAAGTTTTATATAATATTCTTTTATTGACCATTCGATATCTGAAAAGTCTATACTGATATTTCTTTTTTCATTCCTGAAATAAATCAAATTTTCTTCTTTTTCATTTCTCCTTACAATACTTTATATTTTTCCCGATTTTCATTAATATCTTCTTGACTCCAATTTCATTTATTTCTGCTCTTACATTACTTCTTTACTTCTCCTTGCTTTGCTCTTTTAGTTTTCTTAAGGTAGAAACTTAAATAATCAATTTAAAGCCCAAAATTGTCTAACACATTTAATGCTATAGATTCACTTTAAAACTGTATTAACAAATTTTTGATATGTAGTATTTTGTTTTAAGTAAAACTATTTAAACATGCATTTAACTTCCTTTCTTGTCAATAAATAAATGATGGTAGTTATATTGTTTAATGTTTAATTATTGGAGATTTTTCCAGATATTGTTTTTGTTATCAATTGTTATTTTGATTCTATTTTATTTAAAAAACAAGCTTAGTATGAATTTAATTATTATTAGTATTAGCAGGCTTATTTTATGGCTTAGAATATAATTTATCTTGTTAAATGTCCTATGTGCACTTGATAAGAATGTATATTCTGCTGCTAACTAGTTGGTTGGTTTTACTTTCTAAATCTTCTACAACACTTAATTTTCTGTTTATATGGGCTACTGAAATCTCCTATAATACTGTGGATTTATTTCACCTTTGTAGTTTGCCAGGGATTCTTGTTTCACTTATTATAAAGCTCTCTTATTAAGGAAATAACAGTAAGGGTGATAGACAGAATATATGTACGATACTGAAGATGTGAAAAACAGTCCTCCAACTTGATCCAGCTGACACTTATAGAATAAAGCTGCCTGTTTTTTGCACCTCTTGTCAACAAAGTGATCCCAAGTATAAGGAAATATATGAAAATATTTTTTCAGTACTGATTTTAATACTATAAAATGATAAGTAAATTGGCCAGAGGTAGGGAAATTAATATATAAAACTGTGGTTTGTTCATATGATGAATACTATGAAGTAGTTAAAATAAATAAGCCTTCATGTACTACTTTGGTTAAAGGTCAAAACAAAACATTGAGTGTAAAAACCAAGTTGTAAGAAGATATATACAATGATGAAGTTCAACTTTACAAAATCTAACAGATTGTTTTCTCAACAAAAAGGAAGCATACAATATAATAAAATCAGTATATACCAATTTTTAATAAAATACAAGCAGTTTAAATAAAAATATTTAGTAAAATAGAAATATTAGAATGCCACTTAATGCAAGGTGAAAAATAAATATTTAAAGTCCTAGAGCAACCACTGAAAAAGAAAGTAGAGATAAAACCAATAGTCTAACAGTTTAGCTAAATTAGAATCATACTGAATACTGACTAAACCCAAAAGAAAGTAGAAAAAGAGGGGAAAATGAAGAGACAGTATAAATAAAAAATAATAAGCAAATTTTTAGAAAATTAAAAGATTCTACCACATAAGAAAGAACAGTAAGTACAGATGGCTTAAATAATCCAATTAAATATTAAAGGTTGAAATATTTGGTTTTAAAAATAACATTAACCAGGCGTGGTAGCGCACGCTTGTCATCCCCATGCTTGGGAGGCGGACACAGTAGTATCGCAGTGGTTCGAAGCCAGCCTCACTGGCTTAAGAGACCCTGTTTCCAAATAAAAAATGTAAAATAGATATGGAAGTGTAGCCCGGAGGTAGAAGAAACCCCAGTACCACCAAAAATAAATAAATAAATAAATAAATAAATAAATAAATAAATAAATAACATTAAAGCCGGGCATGGTGGCACACGCTTATAATCCCCATGCTTGGGAGGCTGAGACAGGAGGACCGCGCAGGTTCGAAGCCAGCCTCAGCTACTCAGTGAGGCTCTCAGCAACTTAGTGAGACCCTGTTTCCAAATAAAGTATTAAATGGGTCTGGGAATATAGCCCGGAAGTAGAAAGTTTCTGGGTTCCACCCCCAGTCCCGCCCACCAAAAAAATAAATAAAATAAAATAACATTAAATTATATTTTGTCACAATAAATAAACTTTAATTATAAAACAAAGATAGGATATCAGTAAAATGATGGTAAAGAAATACACCAGGAAATGCTAATCGAAAGAAAGCAGGAGTTGATTTGTAAGCTGGAGTTTAAGTCAAGCAATATCACCAGTGTTAAAGAAGATGATTTAAGAAATTATGACAATCTGTAATGTGTTTGCAACTAAGAAGAGAGCTTCAGAACATATAAATTAGAAAATGACAAAACTATAGTATTCTGACTTTAATTCCTTTAAAGGCTGCTGAGGAGTGCGATAGCTGGGTGTCCATCAGCAGAAGAATGTATATACCCACACTGTATATAAACGCACAGTGGAATTTTACTCAGCAAAAAAGAACAAAACGATGTCATTTGCAGGAAAATAAATGAAACTAGAGAATGTTGTGATAAGTAATATCAGTCAGTTTCATAAAGTCAAGGTTCTTATACATGGAAGCTAGAGAGAAAATAAGAAAAATAGGGGAGTTTAGGAAGGAGACTGGGAGAGGGAGTTGGGTAGGGGAAAAGGGAGGATGGAGGAAGGAAAGAGTTCAAATAATGCACTGTCCATCTGTGAAGATATCAGTGCCAATGTCACTAACTTGTCTGTGGAGGGAGAAGGAGGTAGCACAGTGAGGGCTGAAGGAGAGACACCAAGTGCTGTGTGAATGTGTGTGTCACTTTGAACCTCACTAGGATATATAACTGCAGTGCACTAATAAAAAGTACAAAAAGTAACAGAACTTAATAGAGGAACCCACAACTTTAGTGGGAAATTTTAATAATTCTCTCTAGAGTGCAATAAGATAGGAAATAAGCCACCAGTAAGGATGTAGAAGACCTGCCAAACTCTAAAGTGAGCCAACATGGAGGACTTTTACAGACTTTTACAGCCCAACAATAGCAGAATATACATGGAACCCTAACCAAGACAGAATGTATTCTGGGCTATAAAACAAATCACAACAAATTTAAAATAATTGAAATGATCAAAGCATGTTTACTGGTTACAGGTTCACAAAGAAACTAAGCTAAAAATCAGTAACAGGAAAATAGTTCAAAACTATTTGGATCTAGAGATCCAAATATGTGAAAGTAAAAATTAATTTCTATATAACTGAGAGGTTAAGAAATCACAAAAAACAGAAAATATTTAACTATCATAAAAATGCAGTGTTAACAAAATGTGTATAATACAGATAATGCAGGGGTGAGGAATGAAAGACGTAGAATTACTTGTTAGTATTAAAAAGTTTTAAGCCACTTATCTGGCTCAATTAAAGACTAGAAAAATAAAAGCAAAAGAAACCTAAGACAGGCAAAGGAGATGAAATAATAAAGAGTAGAAATCAATGAAGCTGAAAAAAACCCAGAAAAAATGGAAAAAAATGAAAGAAATCAAGAGCTGATTGTTTGAAAAGATCAATGAAATTGATAACCCTTTAAGCAGACTGATAGAGAAAAACAGAGAAGACACAAATGATCAATATTAGGAAATGAATTAAGTAGAGCTACATTCATCAAAACGGCTGAACTGCTACAACATGCTATCCAATGGAAAAAACAAGTTATTTATATAAAAACTGAAAAGAACAAGGCTGAACAAAACTACATGCAGAATAGCATTTGAATAATAAATATTAAACTTAGGTATAAAATGTCCCTTGAAGAGCTCATTTATTAACGTTTGGAGTTGATGTGATTGAATCTCCAGGGTTGTAATCCCAGCAGTCATCAATCCACTGGGATGGATTTATCTGGGTGTGTGGCTGGAGGGCGGGCCCTGGGGTGTGGCCTTGGGATTACATCCAGTTGCTCCCCCTTTGCTTTCTCTTTTGCTTCCAGCCTGGGTGGTCTCTCTTTCTCTTCACCTCCCACTGCCATTCTCTGAAATCCATGGTCCCCACTTCACATGAACTGAACTTGAAACCATAAAAATATAAATCTTCTATCCTCCATATTGTGTTCAGGTCTCTATGGCTGACTTGAACAAACAATAAAAGCAGAATATAGGAGAGCAGGTGGCATGATTAGGAGAGTAGATGGCATAATTAGTGTGGGGCACATGAAGGCATAAGTATTGGTAATGCTTTTATTTCACATTGGATAAAGGGCATGAGTATTTTTGGTGGTGGTGGTGGTGATGGTGGTGGTAGTGGTATAGTAAAGCTATAGGGGCAAAAAGCCCAATCAATTCACTCAATTATTTAAACCATAAACCTAATTTTTTTTTAATTTCAAAACTTGTTAATAGAACCTAACAACTTTCAGGGAAACTTGTCAAAATATATTCACAATTTACCAAAAATGAGGCTAGTATCAATTTTTTCTTCTCTATCCATATCACGAACTTTTGCTACAAATAGTCTAACAAAATAGCACAAATGCCTTTTTCCCCTTACAGAAAGAGCTATTGCATATTATCCAAATATACCACTGAAATAAGCTGAGAATGTTGAAATCTCTAAGTTGAATAATAGACTCAATGCTGGTAATATTCCTCATTCAGAATCTCTCCTTGTATGGGTATGTTTCTGTTTTTTTTTTTTATTTTTTCCTCAAACAAACTCACATATTTGCTAAGACAAACAAATTAACAAGAGAAATCAAATGTTTGAATGATGGATACTGAACCTTGATTTTTATATTAGTCATAAAAATTCCATGGATTAAGGAAAATGTTGAAATGTTCAATATGGCTTGCTTTTTATAGCTATGTGTTTTTCAAGAGATATGAGTTCAGCATGTTCATTTTGCCACAACTATAAAAGTGTATCCTACTAAACAGGTTGATCTCTAAATTTGACAAGGGAAAGAGTCTAGATAAATCTGTTTATCAAAAGGCATTCCTTCTGCAAAAAAAAATTTAAAGAAACATTGCACAGGACTGTCCTTTACCTTCTGAGAACAAAGAAATAGCAGTAACTAGAAAAGGTTGAGGCAAAAGGCAGAAGTGTTAAGTTGAAAACCTCAATTCTTTAACAAATAAATTGATATTTGAAAGCATCAGGTTAATTTGGAAATGATATAGTAATGTATTCCAAATCAATGCCAATTTGTTGGAGTCAAATTTTGTAAATGGAGTAGTTACACAGGTAATAACATATCACTGACGCCATTTTCCTCAAACTATAGTTACTAATCCTATCTCATCAAGATATGAAACAGCCCAAGTCACAAATATAGGTACTGTAATATCCCAGAGGAAATTCCAACATTCTATCTGCCAAAGGCAGTTTAAAATATTTTTTGAGCCGGGCGTGGTGGCGCACGCTTGTAATCCCCGCGCTTGGGAGGCTGAGACAGGAGGATCGCGCAGGTCCGAAGCCAGCCTCAGCTTGCTTAAGAGACCCTGTTTCCAAATAAATTATAAAAGAGGTCTGGGAGTGCAGCATGGAGGTTCCATCCCCAGTACCACCAAAAAAAAATTTTTTTTAACAATGCACAGCTTGGAGAATGTTGTGGGCAGGAGAGAAATAAAAGGTGTTTAACCAAAGATTCATGTATAAGTCAACTAGAAAGCTCTACCCCAAATACTCCTACCCTGTTGTAAATCTTCCTTACTACATTTAATCGAGCAGACCATAGTCTAATCAAAATTCAAATCCACTGGCTTTATCTTGACACCAAGAAATAGCTGATTAATAAAGTCAGTAGGTTTCACATCTATTACATCTTTTTTTTTACATAATTTATTTCAAGGAAAATATCTTCAGAGTTTGTTTCTCTCACCAACCTCATGATCATTAATGGAGAGTTCTACTGGGCTGTATCTGGCCAGGTGGGAAGATGATCAGCAGGACAGAGGGCAACACTGGTGCCTTGCGTGTTGGTTAGGATGCCTCTGCTGAAAGCCCAGAAGAAAAAGCAGCAGATGTTGCAGTAGTCACCAGTGTTGATAGTGTCATGAACCATCACCAAAGAACAAACTTAAAAATGAAACTTGCAAAACGTACCTCAAAGACTAAGTAACACCAGTCAAAGTCAAGGATAAATAACAGAAACTAAAAGGAAAAAAAAAACTTTTATGATGCGATTATAGAACAAGTCAAGCATATTCTAATGCCTAAGACTGTCAGTACTTTCTTGGTGAAAACGTGAATCCATATGGCATGGTGGGTCTGCTGTACTCCCGTGAGGATGATATCCCACACATGAGTTTATTTAAAGGGGATCTTAAAAGTGGACAATGCTAACCAATCTGGCCATTTACTTTTACCGCTTATCATCATATCTGGAGGCTGCTTTTTCTCCATCCACACACCATCAGGACTTCAACTGGATTGACATTATCTAGAGCTCTAATTTATTCACACTTTGATTTATTTGGTGTGGAAACATTATTTAAAGAACAAATTCAGGCTGTCATAAAACAAAGCACATTTCAAATAAACACACACATATGTAAAATGCATTTTTTTTTTCTAGGCATGGCGGCACAAGTTTATAATCCGAGTACTTAGAAGGTTGAGGCAGGCATATCACAGGTTCAAGGACAGCCTCAGCAACATAAAGAGATTCTCAGCAAACTAGTGACTCCCTATTTCCAAACAAAAAATTAAAACGGCTGGAGGTGTAGCTTGGACTCAATCCCTAGTACAGAAAAAAAAAAAAACAATTAATCAATCACAGTGAAAGTGCTATGGCTTAGTACTTTACCCAAGCAACTAAACACTGTTGGAATGGGAGACTCCAGCAACAGGGCAGAATTGCAAGTAAGAATGAAGTTGCCATTGAATTTTTAACCAGGTTACATTTCTCTTTTTCTGTATATTAAATTGACAAGCACTGTATCTCCATATGAAGCAGGCAGATTCATACATAGTGGCACCGCTGATTAACATTTTAAAATCCTTTACAAGGAACACTTACATACCAACTCTAGCACACACAATGAAAACACAAAAGAGAGAGAAATGACCATTGAAAGTGTGGCCTCCCACTCCACAGTGCTATCTTCTCCAACAAAGTGATAATCGCAAGGATGAAGTTTCCGTATTTCCCAGTACAATCACAAAAGACCCCACTACATATGATTCCCTGGTAGAATCTAAGGATTACTCACTCTGAAAACAATTGAACCTTTTTCCTTCCCTGGAAAAAAAATGGGCCATAGGGAGGGCAGTTCTTCACCTAACCTATGTAGCTTTCAATATGAAGAGGTGAACCATGAGACTATTGAACCATGAGAGTATGTCTATTATGTATTGAAGGATAATTTTAGTTGTGTATGTGTGTATTATTCTTCATTATGTGTGCCTTAAAACGAACACTAAAGTGGAAAAAACCAATCATAACTATTCCACAAAGAAGACAGAGAGCAAGAGAGAATTAGGGAGTGCTCTGCAGACCGTGGCACAGATTTCCACAGATTCTGGGCACACATGTTGCACAGCTGTGGACTAAATCCGGCCCTTGGGGGCCAGGATGAAGGAAAACACAATTAGAGGTGAAATAAGCAGGTGTTTACCTTTCATTATTTGAGTGGGAAGAGCAAAATAACTTCCTATATGGTAAAGTACACAGAAGAATTCAAACTCTTGATCTAATTGCCTTGTCTCTTAACGGCAAAGTGACAGTGTTCTTTCTGGAAATAAATTCAGCTTCATTCCCACGTTCAAGGATGAAAAAAATAGCTTTGTTGGTATGAGTTAAAATTAAAATACATTTGTGACACTAAATCCTACTTTGCCCTACTCCTTAAATATTAAATGGACATTAATGCAGAACCTACGCTAGCTCACCTTTTATTACAGATAGCTGTAATTTTCTCATCTCCCCTATCAGAAATAAACTCCTTGAGGTCAGGAATGATATTATTCATTTGTGTTTCAAACATAGATCTTGCATAAATATTTATGGAGTGATTTCCATCCAGCAGACACGCCAAAATATCTGTAGAATGAATCAATTCAGAGTCCCTGAGGAAAATGCTATAAGAACAAGATCTTTTTTGGAATCATGATATTTGAGACAAGTGTAGTCTATTCACACAGGTAACAAATTTCACTTGCTGGTAATAATTTAGTGGAAGGAAACAAGGTGGACACTTCAAGTAAAAGCCTCATGTTTTCAAAGTAAAAAGGTAAGAGAATGAATATTTTTCTCTCTTCAACCTTACTAGGTTTGTAGTCAGTCCTATTATATTGTACTTGTACTATTAGTTAATTTTAAAACAATGGGGATACTAATAAAAGCATAAATGAATTTAAACTTTATATATGTATATATACATATACACACACAAATATTTATATACACATGTATATGAATACTATACACATATACATATATAAAAACAATAATGCACATTACCTAAACAAAATCTGTGAACTGATTTTAGGCTAAAGGCTATCAGTATGAAGTTAGCCATAAGTCTCTGAGAAAATTATATGCAAAAAAGAATTATGAAAAAAACCTTTGACTAAATTGTAAAGAGACAGCCAGTGCTAGACAAAGCACAAACAAGCAAGTACATTAAAATATAGTTAGATGGACTGCATCATATATATATATATATATATATATATATATATATATATATACACACACACATATATATATATTTGTATATGTATATGTGTGTTCATGTAAATAGAGATAGAGGATACATTAAAGTGTTTATCATTTAAATAATAAAAAAGAGATATAACTACTCTTTTATTTCATGTGTGAGGTACTGGGGATTTAACCCAGGGTGCTTGACCTCTAATCTACATTCTGGCCCTTTTAATTTTGAGACAGGATCGTCCTAAGTTGTCCAGGCTAGCCTCAAACCTATCTTCCTGTCTCAACCTCCACATGACATCTAACTACTTTTCTATTTAAATCATAGCTAAAGTCATCCTAGAAATGCTAATTCACTGATTTTCAAATTAAAAGATGACTTCCATAAAGTTTTATCTTGCATAAAGTCCAGATTTTACTAAGTACAATAGGTTGGTGGCTTAGATAAATTAAGATCATGCAGATCTCCCTTTTGTTGCACTTAACTACAATGGCTTCCCCCATTGGGTAATTGTAGGTCTGCTAATAGAGGGGCAAAGCGCTTAATCTTCCTCAGCATGGTTACTATAGTCACGCCGTCCTGAGGACAGTCCTGAAAACCCGCAGAGAGCAGTAGCACAGGATGTCCATTCATTTACTGGGTGCTGATAGCGCTTGTGACACGGGCATTGTTCTGATTGACTTCAACAAATATTCAGAGCTGTAAGTGACTTCAACAGAGACTTTAATCTCCTGCTACAATTAGTGCTCCCCACAGACCTGACATATTATCTAATCATTACATCTCCACCCTTAACAAATCTCACTGCCCTTTTACTAATTTGATAAAAAGCATCCTTGTTTCCAGAGTTGGTGGTTTCTCCCCCTAAAATATATTCCGGTAACATTATAGCACATATAGATTGCTCACTTACCCGTTCACAATATACAAGATAGAAATCCTTTGTTCTCAGAATTTTTCACTCTCAGCAGTTCTTGAATCTTCTCAATGTTAAGAAAACTGTAGTCAAGCAAGGCTGAAAAGCCAAATGTTATTTTCTTCTATTTTCTATTCACAGGAGCGTCAAAAACCATGATCATTTCTTGGAAAACCATCCATTCATCTTCTTGTAGACATTTTCAGATTGGTCTCTATCTTTCTACGGCCCCTGCCCTTCTCCAAAATGTTTATTATAAAACTAATGGATTTAAACTTAGAAGAATGAAAGACACCTATCAAACCAGTTGCCTCCAATTTTATTTTTCAAAGCTGTCATAAAAAAAGAAGCAAAGGGGAAATATGTAGACATGAAACATAATTGACTAGATTTTCTTATCAACATCTATAAAGATAAATAAAAGGAATACTACATAAAGGTATGGTTAGTGTTTTCTAGGATGAAGTCTACTTTAAGCCATCAATTTTTATAAGCATAAACAAATCAACATTGAATTTTATATTTTTGTGCACCATAATTTTATTCTTGTTGTTTTTAATCTACCTTGAATGTTCTTTCTGCCTAGCTGCAAACTCTACTATGCCATAAAGGCTATTTCAAATGCAATTCATTAGCAAAGCCATACCACAAAATACTAAGGACAAGCATATTATTCCATCCTCAGTGTTCCAAAAACATATTTTATACCTTACATTATGTTTTATAATCTGAAACCCTTACACATCTCCCATCTAACACCATCAAAATTAAGAGCGCAGTTCTTGGACAGATACATATTTAGAGAAAATTTACTTGTTGATAGACTTATAAGATCTCTCACACAGAAACAATAAGAAGTCAAATGGCAAAACAAAACTAAATACACCCTTTCAATGGAACATTATGCAGGTATAAAAACTATTTTTCAAATGCTAAAGAATTTTCTAATATTTTGTGAAATATAAAACTGAATGTAATTTTAATTTCAACTATGTGAAAAATATATATGTGAATTGAAAAATACAGATATAGTCTTCAAGATCTTAAAATGTTTAAATATATTTAACCTCTTGAAAACTGAAATGACTGAACATAAACAACCCTCCCCTTCATACTTGGAAGAGGGAGGTGAATATATTACATTAGAAACACCAAATAATTTTTATAAAACACACCAAAAAAAAAAAAACTAGAATGAAGAACAAGGCCAATTCTAAACTATTCTATGTGAAGAAAATTCCTAACTTGAAAGTGAGAGGGTGGTACTGATATCTCAAGCAGAATTCCCACTAACAATTCCCAAATCCTGGGGTAGCAGAGACTAGGGAGGAGAGTGGACTGTGAATTAAATATTGCTGTGAATTCCCCCAGAAACTCTCAAGGAGAGGACCCTGCTCCCACATATAACACATTGGCCTTGATACTCACTCCTGGCCTACCTTAGAAAAGAGCCCAAAGTGGAGAAAGAGAAACTCCTGGGGTGGAAAGTTTCAGAAGACATAGTCTTGCTCCTGCAAGATTGAGAGGGTATTCACTTTCCTCATGCCAGGCTGGGAGTGCCACTAATTGGGTTGCATTGAAAAATCAAAACAGATACACTGAGCCAGGCATGGTGGCCCATGCCTATAATCCCACCACTTTGGGAGGCTGAAATAGAATGACTGCAGGATTGAGGACAGCTTTAGCAACTTAGCAAGACCCTGTTTCAAAATAAAAATTAAAAAAGCACTGAAGATGTAGGTCAGAGGTAGCATGCCCTTGAGTTTAATCCCTAGTCCACAAACGGAAAAGAATACTCTGAAAAGATGCTCATCAAAATATGGCTGAAATGACGGCCAAGAAACTCCTGCCTACTCTTCAGTCACAAAAAGTAAGAAACCAGATGCTCTCCCTAATCTGCAGAAGCTAGGGAGAAAAAGGATCAAAGAAGGAACTGTAGATGAAGAAGGCAAAATCATAGATGAGCAAATAAGGTGACCTAACTGTATACTGACAAACATAGCATAGCACTCACTAAGCCAAACTTGAGAAGGCGGCAAAGGGTAGGGAATGGGGTGAGAATTAGGGAAGGGCTAAATGAGTGATGTGTTCATGTATGCCTCTTCCATCTTGTACCCCGTTAAGATGTATGACTACGATGCACCAATTTAAAAAAAGGAGTGAGACCTGTACTCTAAATAAAATTATAGCCAGGCGTGGTGGCGCACACTTGTAATACCCGCGCTTGGGAGGAAGAGACAGGAGGATCGTGCAGGGAAGCCAGCTGCGCGCGCTGGTTTAGGAGACCCTGTTTCCAAATAAAAATGTAAAAATAGGTCTGGGAGTGTAGCCCGGAGGTAAAAGGGCTTCCAGGAACCCCAGTACCAACAACAACAAAAGATAAATAAATAAATAAATAAATAAATAAATAAAATTATAGTAATCCAAACTTTCCTTGTGAAAAATTATGTAAATTCTAATATTGGACCAATATATACTTCCTCTACCCCCAAACACTACCACCAATAACAGAATAAACAACATGCAACTTTTTAAAAAGCCCACGAGAGAATTTTGTAGTTTTATTATTATTATTATTATTATTATTATTATTATTATTTTGTAATCATACATCCCTTTGGAATACAAGACTTGAGAGGATATACAACAAGCACATCCAATAAGCCCTCATCCAATCCCCATCCCATTCTCTCCCCCTCCTCGATCCCATGCTTAATTGGTGATTATCTTTGCTATAACTGTTAAAGTACCTCATGAGTTTTTAAAGATATTCCATCCTCCCACATCCCCTCCCCCTCTGACTGGTCACCTTAATTGCTTCTCAATAGGGCCCTTTCTACTACTCAACCTCCTCCTGTTTTCCCTTTCTTCCTAGTTCTTACTAATTAGGGGAAGCATCTGGATTTTATTTTCTGTGTTATCTCTCTATGTATGCCGCATTACAAGTTCTGATCCAACTCTTGACAGGCCCAGTAGTGGTCTGGCCAGCCAGAGAACTCTTATCCCTATGTCGCTGGCCCCAGCACCAGCCTAGCCTCATGACAAGGCTCCAATCCCGGCCTCTCTGGCCCTGCCACCGGCCTAACCTCTCGGCAGGCTCCTATCCTGGTCTCGCAAGTCCCAGCTCCGTCCTTGCTTCACAGCAGTTTCCGATCCCAGCCTCGCTGGCCCTGGCACAGGCATTACCCCTCAGCAGAGTCCGATCCCAGCCTCGGAGGTCCCGGCACCGGTCTTGCCTCACGGCAGGCTCCAGTCCCGACCTTGCTGGCCCCAGCACCGGCCTAAGCCCTTGGCTGGCGCCAATCCCTGCCTCAGAGGTCTCAGTAGTGGACTTGCCTCACGGCAGGCTCTGAGCCCGGCCTGGTTGACCCCAGCACTGACCTCACCCCTTGGCAGGCTCCGATGCCGGCCTCGGAGGCCCCGGCACCAGCCTCATCTCATGTCAGGCTCTGATCCCGGCCTCGCTGGCCCCTGCACTGGCCTAAACCCTTGGCAGGCTCCAAACCTGACCTCAGATCCCCAGCACCAGCCTTGCCTCATGGCATGCTCTGATCCCGGCATTGCTGACGCTGGCACCAGCCTAACCCCTCGGCAGGCTCTGATCCTGGCCTCGGAGGCCTCATCACCTGCCTTGCCTCACGGCAGGCTCCGATCCAAACCCCCTCTTCACCCAGCAGGTTGTCCCATGTGCCCAAGGGTACGTGGTGGTAGTATTCTGCCTCTGAGGTAATTTCTTCAAAAGTTCCAGGTGTATTACGTCAGATCTCTGCCTCCCCTGAGTACTTGCCACTGCCAATGTGACTGTCTCCACCATTTCAAATCTTTCCCAAGCTCTTTTCCCATACCACATAATGTCCAGTGTTCCTAAGCATGCGCGACAGTAGCATTCGACCTTTGGGGTAATTTCTTCAGAGGATCAGGGTGGGTTGGATTAGATGTTTGCCTCTCCCAAATCCAAGCCTCTACTGCCATCTCGGCCACCACTGCCGCCACCGCCTTCCTCCTAGGTCTCCTCTAGACTCTCTCCTTACAGGTGATGTCCAGGATTCTTAACGATGTAGAGAATCAGCAGTCCTCCTTCGCAGGGAATTTTTCTAAAAGTTCCAGTTCAAATGGAAATGTTTTGTCTGCATCTCCAATATTCTAGCTGCCACCTCAGCCATCTTAATCCCTCTTGAATATTTTTCTTTTTTCTTTTCCCCTATTTTTTGAATAAGTTAAGAGAGTATGTGTGGTTTGGGGAGGATGTGGGATCAGGCACTCAGTAATGATGAAAACATTTTTTCATTCCAGGTGCGTGGGGTGAAGGGTGCCACGCCCACACCCGCCCATTAGCCCAGGGTTGGGGCCTGGCGGCCCAGACCTCAGGGTCCTTCCGGGTAGGGAGGAGGTCGCCTAAGGGTGCCCCGCCAGCACCCGCCCACACGTCTAGGGTCCTTCCAGGTGGGGAGTAGGTTGCCTAAGGGTGCCCCGCCAGCACCTGCCACCCGCCCAGGGTCGAGGCCTGGCGGCCCAGACCTCAGAGTCCTTCTGGGTATAAAGGGGGTCTCCTAAGGGTGCCCCGCCAGCACCTGCCACCCGCCCAGGGTCGAGGCCTGGTGGCCTGGACCTCAGAATCCTTCCAGGTGGGGAGGGGGTCGCCTAATGGTGCCCTGCCAGGGCCTATCACCTGCCCAGGGTCGGGGCCGGGGCCGGGACCTCAGGGTCCTTCCAGGTGGGAAGGGGGTCGCCTAAGGGTGCCCCACCAGCGCTTGCCCATCTGCCTAGGGTTCGGCCGGTGGCCCGGACCCAAATTTTGTAGTTTTAAAAAACGATCAATCTAAAGGAATTAAAGCAAATATATTTCATGAAGCATATCTTAATGAAAAATGACATTATTAAATTTTAACTTAGTATTCTTGTGTTAATTTGAAAACACTGCATCTATAAAGAAGATAATCAAAATATACATTCAAACTTACTATGAATTTGTAATGATTAAAATATATGATAGTTACACTGAATTAGACAGATATTTTAAAAGATTTCAATAGAAACCCCCAAAATAAATCCATGTATGTTAAGAAATTATTGAATTTACCACACTGATATTAATTTGTGTAAAAGATCAAGGCATAGCGGCACACATCTGTAATCCCAGTAGATGGGAAGCTGAGTCAGAAAAATAACAGCTTCAACACCAGCCTCAGAAACTTAGCAAGATGCCCAGCAAAGTAATAAAACCCTGTTTCAAATGAAAACATAAAATAGGACTAGGGGTGTATCTTGGAAGCAGAACACACCAGTTCAATTCCTAGTACCACATGTGTGCAATTGGAATTGAACCCACTGGCAGTCTAACTCTGAGCTACACTTCCAGCACTATTGTCTGTTTGAAACAGAGACTCACTAAATTGTTGAGAGCCTCGCTAAGTTCTGAGGTTGACTTTGAATTTGTTATCCTCCTGTCTCAGCCTCCCAAATACTGAGATTGTAGGAATGCTTCACCAAACTAGGTTTTGTGCCCATGAGAATATATGCACATCAAGATGAAGAAAAAAATAAATAAAAGGAAAACATGTAGACATGCAAAAGAATAACACACCAGTCCCTGAAAAGAAATCCTTAGTGCCTAACAAACAAATAAAAAAATGGACAAACTCACATGTCACAAGAGGAATATATGTTCCAACAATGAGATACCAATTTATGCAATTAGACTTAACAAAATTTCAAAGGAAGTAAATACCAAACTCAAGTCATCATGGCTCTGCAGACAGCATCACTTAAAAACAACCTGGCAGTATTTAGCTGTATCAACTATTTACCCTATGACTCAATAATTCCATGTATACCTATATGCCACAGATAAATTCTTTGTCAAGAGTTCCATGAAGGGAACAAGAAATGGTGGTTCACTTTAAAGAGTAGATAAGTGGAACCTGAGTGCCCACTAACAAGAAAATGGAGAAGTAAAATGTGTTAGCTGATCAAATAAAATACAATCCAACAGCTAAAACTAGATGTTCTACAGTTAACTACAACAAACTAGGTATACATTCAGCAAAATGGGTAAGTCCCAAAGGAAATGTATAATTTAAAAATAAATTACACAGTATTGTCTCTGTAAATTACAAACACATGCTCCCACAATGTCATTAGAGACAGAAGAGCATAACGAATATTTGAGGACACCTTTTGAACGTATTCAGATGAAAACCACTCGAAAGTAGGGAACGGAAGTGGCAATAGGAATGAGGGAAGAAGAAAGCATAAAACAAAACAAAGACAGTAGAGTCTGGATTGAAAATAATAATATGCTGTGAGCTGAGAAGTATTAATTCAGCTCTTTGTACCTGAAGGTCAAAAGAGGGAAGTTTCTATATGGAAACTACCTTCATAAGAATTTCTGAAAATAATGTAATCCCAATTAAGATTCCATTTGCTTCCTTTTTCTATTATCATTTGTTTCCTTTTTCTATTATCTTTTTGGGTGTGTAATTGTGTGTGGTGGGGTGGGGGAATTACTGGGGATTGAACCCAGGGGGATCCTAGCTGTGAGCTACACTCCCAAGCCCTATTGTACTTTGTGTTTTGAAACAGAGTCTCACTAAGTTGCAAAGGGCATCATTAAATTGCTGAGGCTGGCCTCGAACCTGTGATCTCCCTGTCTCAGCTTCTCAAGTACTCGGCTTACAGGCATGTGCCATCACTCCTGGCTAGGGTTACAATTTTTGGAAGCAGAATCGGATTTTAAATTTAGTTTAAAAGAACAAATAGGTAAGAGTAAACAAAGACTTTTATGAAACATGAGATAAGACTGGTACTGCCAGTAATTTAAAAGAAAAAATATGGCCCTACAATAATGAAGGGAGTATGAGTAGTTACCCAAAAATATGGTCAAAACAAACAACCCATTCAAGAAGTGGGCTACTGAACTGATTAGACATTTCACAAAAGAAGAGATACAAATGTCCAATAGACACATGAAAAGATGTTCAACATCACTAGCCATCAGGGAGATGCAAATCAAAACTACGCTGAGATTCCATCAAACCCCAATCAGAGTGGCAAACATAAAGAAATCAAACAACAACAAATGCTGGTAAGAATGTGGGGAAAGAGGAACTGTTTTACACTGTTGGTGGGAGTGCAGAGGAGTTCAGCCACTATGGAAATCAGTATGGAGATTACTTAGAAAACTGGGAATAGATCCACCATTTGATCTGGCTATACCACACCTGGGTATCTTTCCAAAGGGGTTGAAATCATAGAACTACATTTACTTATGCATACCCATGTTCATAGCAGCACAGTTTGTAATAGCCAAAATATGGAACCAACCTAGATCTCCATCAACTGATGAATGGATTGCAAAATTATGGGAAATACACACAGTGGAATTCCATTCAGCTATAAAGTAAAATAAAATAATAACATTTGCAAGAAGATGGAAGGAACTTGAGAACATTATGTTAAGTGAGATTAGTCAAGCACAGAAAGAGAAGGGACATATGTTTTCTCTAATATGTCCAAGCTAGGGAGTAGTGGTAATACCAGAGGGACTCCAGATGATGGAGGGGAAATCTCAGCAAAGCTTGAACGGAAGGATAGGAGAGGAAGAAAGCTGAGGTTGTTCAAAGGAGGAGCTACATACAAATATGTGTAATAGCATAAATACAACATGATTAACCTGGACACTCTCTATTGGGGAGGAGGGAAATGGAGGGGGAAGGGCATGGAGCACAATGTAAATGTACACCACTCTCAATATGCTCCACTTATAAAAATAAAAATTTAATTAAAAAATATAAATAAAGAGGATAGAGAACGTTAAAAAATAAATAAACCCTGGTGAAATGAAGAAGAAAATTCACTCAACAAAACTAGTGAATAAAATTTCTTTTAACAATGTATGATACTCTTAACTGAAAAAATGCTAAGGGTATGCTACCTTTATATGATCAGCTGGTCCAGTGATTCTCCAAGAACAGCTGCACATTAGAGTCACATAAAGAATAGCTGAACATTTCTGATGCTTACACTCTGACTGCCCCAGACCTAATGAGTCTAAACCTCATCTTTTCAAAATGCCATGTGATTCCAATGAACCGTCCACTTCCTGAGAAGGGAGACTTGATGAAAAAATACTCCAATCGACACCATGTATGTTTATACAGTTATCAACGCCAATCTCAACGTCATGCGTAGAGAAGGGGAAGGAGTGGGTGGGACCCCCAGCAAGTGCTGTGAGCATGGACGTTCCTACCACTCTGACTTCATCATGAGGTGTGATGACAATGTCCCAATAAAAGAATATGAAAAAAATGTGGTACAACCTAAAGGTATGTAAGATACCGAAAAAGAAATAATTTTAAATAATTTTTTTTTGGTGGTTCTGGGGTTCCTGGAAGCCCTTCTACCTCCGGGCTACACTCCCAGACCTATTTTTACATTTTTATTTGGGAACAGGGTCTCCTAAGCCAGCGCGCGCGGCTGGCTTCGAACCTGCGCGATCCTCCTGTCTCTGCCTCCCGAGCGCGGGGATTACAAGCGTGCGCCACCACGCCCGGCTCATTTTAAATAATTTAAATAACTTATTGAGTCCACTGTCACACTAAACTTTATATAAGATTACTTACTTCAAGAAAAAGTATTCTATATGTGCCAGAACAAACTAAATTATACTCTCTCTCCTTCTCTCTCTCTCTCTCTAAACAAAAATAAATTTTAATTTGGGGTAATATAATACTTTTATAACATACCAATTCCATTTATTGCCATGTAGACTACAACTAATTTATCTTTGTTTTTATGGGTGGTTAATTACATATTAACAATGAAAATTATCTTTTAAGGTATTTTATATGAATTGAAGTCAGTCACTAAGTCAAACATTAGCAGGAGGGAGGGGAGGGAATGGGGTTGAAACTGCGGAAGGGCCAAATGAGTGATGTGTGCATGTACGCCTCTACCATCTTGTACTCTAATGTACATACATTAATATGTATGACTACAATGCACCAATAAAAAATAAAAAGGATAGCCATAGCAAAAGGTAGTTTCTTTATCAGGTTAAGTTAGGACATAGTTTAAATATTTTCATAGTTGTTCAGACTTCCTGATATTTCTGTGATGAACCTAATGTCATTTTTCAGAAATCCATTAATCAATCAAAATTTATATCTGGCTGGTGATTATAGAGCTGCTAAAAGAATCTAGTACCTAAATATATACACTAATGGAACTGCTAATTAAATTATCCCTGTGGTCATGAATATGAATGGATCATTGGCAGTAGTGCTTTGGAGGATCTAGGACCACTGCCACAGAACCACTTAAAGAATGGGAGTACTATAAGTACTATAAGTAACCCCTGGCTACATACTTCACTCTACAGCTTAAAGGAACACAAGTTCAAGGCTCTGAATTCTCACTTAATAGCAGAACTTGAAAATCACAGAATTTCTGTAACAGTGGGGAAAAAGTTATTCAGAAGTCACAATAGGACAAATGTATCTAAAAATAAAATTTTGTCTTGCAGATTTCTTGTTATTTCTTGTTATTGTAGCCCAGAAGTACCGACTTAATAACTTCATTGGATCTTGTGAAAGGTACAAAAATAAGTGGTAAAGATTATGACCCAAAACATTGGAATGGAGATACATAGGAGGTTTGAAGTGACCCAAATTGCTCTAATACCTAAATTCACTGAGGATTCCTTGCCAAAATCAGCCCATTCCCTCCTGATTTATAGAGCTGTTCTGAAATTGCTTGAAGAACAAGATCCTTTTACACCTTTTATATAGAAGTTATTTTGTTTAAACAAAAAAGACAATTCTCCTCAAACCCCATCAGAACACCACATGACCTGTAACTAGAATCAAACTGCAGCATTACATAGAGAGTTGGCTGCAAAATTTGACCCAACAGGGAAGTGCTTAATCATTAAAAAGAACTGCAAGACTTTGTTGATTTTATCATAAAATAAATCAGAGAATATATCTGGGAATGCATTCTGAAGGTGCTAGGCCAAGAAAAACAATTTTAAATTGAGAAGCATATATTACCACAACCTTATTTACAAAGATGCAGGATTTGATGTATTGACATGGAACAGCTAAGGGTGAGTCTAAATTTTTGTTCACTTGGTTAACTAAATCCTGTTCTCAATAGGACTACATTAAATGAAGTTAAAATGTCAGAAAATCCTTAATAAGTAGAAGGAAATCCAAGAGCTTGGGGAGATAGTAATGCTAGTGTGCATTTGTCATCAATCACCCATTCCTCCATTATCATCTGTCCCCCAAGAAAACCTAGAACATGCCGGGCGTGGTGGCGCACGCTTGTCATCCCCGCGCTTGGGAGGCAGAGACAGGAGGATCGCGCAGGTTCGAAGCCAGCTGCGCACGCTGGCTTAGGAGACCCTGTTTCCAAATAAAAATGTAAAAATAGGTCTGGGAGTGTAACCCCGGAGGTAGAAGGGCTTCCAAGAACCCCAGTACCACGAAAAAGAAAAAAGAAAAAAAAAAAGAAAACCTAGAACATATGTACATTTGTTTAGAAATATATTGGTTGAGCAGAGTGCCAGCATCTTTGAAAATGTCATAGCAACCGTTCTCTGTAGAGCTAGAATGCTGATGATGATGTGAGTCCCGCAGGGGACAATGACAACTGGAATGACCAGATCTCAGGATGGTATAAACCTAGGATCCACATTTAATTGATGAAAGATGGCAACATCATTGCTGGAGTGATAGGCAGAATTTTCTGAGAAGTAGTGACCTTTGGTATTAGGTAATTGATGAAGTGCCTGGAACAACTGGAGAGACTTCTCAGTTTTAAATCATTTTATATGATTTATGTAACTCAAAAAATCTCTGGGTATGGAAAAGAGACCTGACATGAGCCATCATAACAGAGTCACAGCCCTTCACATAATATTTGGATCTGAGTTAGTTCACAGGTCCATGCAAGGGAGATTAGCTACCTTAAACATATTCCATAAGTCCTCATACTAATTTTCTCTGAAGGGACATGAAACCATTAGAAGTAGAGAAATACCTAGATTCTAAAACCTAAGGGGTTTTGCCCTATTAGCTTTGAGTTAATGCTAAACTTCAGAAATCCAAAAAGACACTGTTGTCTACTAGTCACAGAAAAATGGGAGTTCAAATCTAAGGCAATCTTATATACGGTTTAGTGTGACAATGGGATCATCCTCATTTCCCCAGGTCCTTGGTATGTTGTTTGAATAGACACACTCAGAAAGAGAAGGACCCTGCATTAACTCTTATAAAAAAAAAAGCCTTTTGTAGTATGAAGGACAAAGTAGAAACTTCTGGAGTGCTGTTTTTTATTTAAATAGTACATTTAAAGGAAAACCAGAATAAGTTCACTGAGCTGGAAATTAAGGAAGCCTACTACCTGGCCATTTATAATTACTAATACTTCTAATTACACTGTCTGAACAGGTTTTCTAAAAAGGTAAAAGGGTTGTAATACTGTTGGCCAGGGTGATTCATGCTAGTCCTCAAAAAATGAGTGCTTTTACACAATTGATATAAGAGTTATTTCAAAAGTAAGATTTACCACATGATTTTATAATGCCACAAAACTAGAACACTGCTAGAAAAGCAGGAAAAAGTTCCAAACAGTAAGCAAGAATAGATTTTAGGAGTGCTTTGAGTCTCCCACTTCTTTTCACTGTGTGTCTCTCTTGAATGTCCTCCAAGTCAGGTAAAAAAAAAAAAAAAATCCCAATATCCTTGTGATTTTAAGTTTAAGAATTCAGGAATATCAAAGCAGTTTTATTAAAATCTGTAGGTACATGTTATGTTTGGATTTAGAATGTCCCCTTAAACCTCATGAAGACAAAGCAGCCATGTTGGAGAAAGGGCTTGATTACTGAGAAGGGAGACTGCGAGTATGGCTTTGGAGTTTATAATACAGTCCCTCCTCTCTTGCTCTGTCTTCTTCAGGCCTTCCTGATGTGAGGTAGAAGACCCTGTGTTACCTGTTTCCCATCTCCATGCTCTGTGCTCCCCAGACTTCATCTGGCCTAAGAGAGATTGGGCCAAAACTAATAACTGACGTCTTCAAAAGTACTGTGAGCAAATAAATCTCCTTTCTCCAAGTTGTTGTCATGGTGTTTTCATTGCTTTGATTTTGGTTATTTTTCTTTTTCCTTTTCTTTAATTGTGGTCATAACAGTGAGAATGCTGACTGAAACAGTACTCAAGCATAATAAAAACTTATTAATAATAAAAATAATAAAATAATAAAAATAAAAATAATTATTAATTTTATTATTAATAAAAATTATTAATACTTTTATTGGTGCATTGTAATTAGACATCATAGTGAAGCTCAAAGTGATACAAAGATACATACACACAGCACTTGGTGTGTTTCCCTACAAATCCCACCCCACCCATCCCTACCTGCACATGTGATATTGCTGGTGGTGCCTTTAAATGCAGACATAGCATTGTTTGAACTGCTTCCTTCATCAGTTTTTCTTCCCCACACCAACTCCCCCCTCCAATCACCTTCCACTTCATAATTTGTCTGAAGTCCCTATTATTTCCTATTTTCTCTCCAGCTTCCACATATGAAGAAAATGTAAGACCCTTGAATTTCTGTGAACATCTCATGCCATTATATTTTTACTTTTTTACTGGTGCATTTTAATTATAAATAACAGTAAAATTCATAATGATACATTCATTTATGTATGTAACACAACCTGGTCTGTTTGCTTCCTGGCACTTTCCTTTTCCCTCCCCTCTCCTTCCTTGTCTCCTTTTACCATTCTACTATTCTTTCTCCCATTTTTCATGAGGTCCATTTTCTTCCCTTTTTTCTCTCCTTCCACATATGAGAGAAAAGATGCAACTCTTGGCTTTCTGAGTCTGGTTTATCTTACTTAGCATGATACTTTGCAGTTCTAACTAACCTCCTGCAAGTTACATAACTTTGTTCTTCTTTGTGACTGAATGAAACTCCATTGTATACACATACCACAGTTTTTTATTCATCCATCCATTGATGGACACTTAGTTTGGTTTTACAATGTAGCTGTTGTGAATGGTGCTTCTGTAAACATGAATGAGCATGTGTTACTATAGTGTTCTAATTCTTTTAGAAAATCCTGAGGTGTGTTATAACTGGGTCACATGGTGGTTTCATTCCTAGTCCTTAGGCAAACTTTCATAATAATCTCCATAGTGGCTGTGTTAATTTACAATACTCACAATAGTGTATAAGTGTTCCTTTTTCCCTACAGTCTTACCAGTATTCGTTATTATTATTTGTATTCTTGATGGCTGTCATTCTAATGAGATAAAATCTCAATGTTGATTTGCATTACCCTGATTTTTAAATATGTTGAACATTTTCATGTATTGTTGTCTATTTGTATTTCTTCTTTTGAGAAATACCTATTTAGTACAATTGCCCATGTATTAACTGGGCCTTTTGTGTTAAGTTTCAGTTCTTTATATACTATGAATAGTAATTCTATAAGAAGACTAGCTGGCAAACATTTCCTCTCATTCTGTAGACTATTCATGCTCTTTATTATCTTTTACTGTGCACAAGCATTTTAATTTGATATCATCCTTTTTATTAGTATTAGGTTTTATCTGCTGAACTTTAGAGGTCTAAGTGAGAAAGTGGATACCTCTACCAGTATGTTTGAGTATCAGTCTGTGTTTTATTCTAGCATATATAAGATTTCTGGTATAATTCCTAGGTGTTTGATCCATTCATGCTAAATGGGAAAAACTGAAAGTATTTCCTGTCAAGTCAAGAATAAGATGAGGATGTTCACTCTCACAACTCCTCTTAAACATAGTACTTGAAATTTTAGCTAGAGTAATTAGGCAAGAAAGAAGAAAAGGGATGCAAATACTAAAGGAAGAAGTCAAATTATCTCTACTTGCAGAATATATCCCATACTCAGAAGACACCCAAAATTTTACCAGATGACTTCTAGTGCTGATATACAACAAAGTGGCAGGTTACAAAATCAACATACAAAAATAAATAGCTTTCCCATAAAAAATAATAAATCTACTGAAAAATTAAGAAAATAAATTCCATTATAATAGCCTCATAAAAATTAAATAACTAGGAAGAAATCTAACCAAAGAGGTAAATGATATCGACAATGAAAATTATAGAACACCAAATAAAAGAAACTGAAGAAGTTAATAGAAGATGCAAAGATATCCCATGTTCTTGGATACATAGAATTAATACTGTTATATTGGCCATAGTACCAAAAGTAACATACATATTCAATATAATCCCTATCAAGATATTATGGTATCCTTCACAAAATAGAAAAAACAGTCCCTAATTCACAATAATAAAAGACCCAGAATAACCAAGGCAATTCTAAATAATAAGAGCAATGCTAGAGGTATCATAATTCTGGGCTTAACATTATACTATAGAGCTATATGAGAAAAATGCATGATACTGGCTTAAAAAGAGACATATAGATCAATGGAACAGACTAGACATACAGAGACAAACCCACACAGAGCCATCTGACCTTTGAAAACAGGGCCAAAAATATGTTGGAGAAAAAGGCAGCCTTAAAAAACAATGCTGGGAATTTGTATATTTATATATGGAAGAATGAACCTAGATTCCTGTCTCTTTCAACATACACAAAAGTTCACTCAAAGTCAATCAGAAACTAATCTTCAAATATACATTGCCTTGTTGATGATTTGGTTATAATGGCTCCTAGACAAGCTCCTGTTGGCAATGTACCAATGCTCAAAGGTGAAATACATGAATCAAGGTTCTAGCCTCATCACTGAATTTACCCAGTAACCGGTCACTGCTTTGAATGAGTTAATGTACTGCATGGTAACTGTAGTCAGGTGCGGCACAGCTGGAGGAGGGAGGTCACTGGGGTGTGGCCTTGGGCACTATATATGTCCCTGTTCCTTTCCTTCTCCCTTCTTCCTGCTTTTACCTACAATATGTTGAACAGCATTTCTCCTCCATGTGGCCAGTCTTAGAACTGGCCAACTATGGACTTAATCTCTGAAACCATGAACCCAAATTAACCTGTCCTCTAAGTTTTTCTAGTCACAGTGAAAGAAAAGATAACTAATGGAATCTCTCACACTTTAAATATTGAGAAGTCATCATATATACCACATCTGTAAACCAAACTCTAATCATCGCTCATGTAAACTTTTAAATGAGAAGATTAAATGCTCCTTAACAGTCTAGCCATTCTATAAGTTGTTTTATTTTCCTAATAGCAATAACCATTATCCATCATCATATTGGTCACTTATTATCTTCTGTCTACCGCATGTTAAGTTCCATGAAAGCTGAAAGCTGACCACTTTGTTAACATATTTTCTAGACAAAGTGCAGTGTCTGACAAAGCATATGCTCAATAAACTTTTGCCAATTGAGTAAATCCTAAAGCACTCCTCAATATGCTATTTACTAAAACTATCCTTCAATTAATTTGTATATGGTTGTTTTGAATGTGTTTGGTGTAGGTATATTTGAGAGGAAAGATGCAGACAGGATCTAATGCATCATGTTAGTTAACAATACAAGGCTATGGATTCATTATATTGATGTTTAATATATATATTTAACTTTTTAATAATAAATTACATTAAGGACTGTCCATGATGTAATATAAAAGTGATGGATTATTTACATTTTAAGAAGTTACAATTTCAAGAGTCTTTTGTTATTTTGCTCAATGGGCTATTTTGGTTTTAAGCATCTTAGTTTTCAATAAAGTGCAAACATTTTTAAAATCAAAACTGTATGAAGGCCAGGCGTGGTGGTGCACACTTGAAATCCCCACGCTTGGGAGGCAGAAACAGGAGGATTGCACAGGATCGAAGCCAGCCGCGCTGGCGTAAAAGACCCTGTTTCAAAAATATAAAATAGGTCTGGGAGTGTAGTAGAAGGGCTTCTAGGAACCCCAGTACCACACACACACAACAAAAACTGTATGAAGAGCCAGGCATGGTGGTGCACGCTTGTAATCCCAGCATTTGGGAGGCTGAGAATAGAGTTATCGTGGTTCACGGACAGCCTCAGCTACTTACTGAGACTCTCCATAACTTAGTGAGACCCTGTTTCAAAATAAAGAATAAAAAACAGGGCAGAATATGTAGCTAGGAGGTCAAATGCCCCTGGGTTCCAGCTACACACACACACACACACACACACACACACACACACACACAAAAACTAACTCTATGGAGGATTCTCAGAAGAATGGGAACAAACTTACTATATGATCCAGCAATACCACTTCTGTGTATCTACACAAAAGAATGGAAACCAAACTACCAAACTAATACATGTATATCTATGTTCATAGCTGCATAATTCACCATAGCCAAACTATGGAACCAGCCAAGATGTCCATCAACAGATGAATGGATTACAAACTGGGATGTGTACGCAATGAAATTTTACACAATTACATTATTTACAGGGAAATTGATGGAACTGGAGGACATTATGCTAAGTAAGATTAGTCAATCACAAAAAATAAGACATTGGATGTTTTTCCTATTATACGAATGCTAGGAGGAAAAAACTGGTCATAAGAGGAACTCTAGAAAAAGAAGGAGATACTATAGATGAGCAAAGAATGTGACCTGAGGAGATGGGAAGGGGGAAGAGAGAAATTCTCTAATGCTCATGATGTACTTTAACAAACATATCAATGTCAATCACTAAACCAAACATGAGAAGGAGGGAGGAGGAGGGAATGGGGTGGGGATTGGGGAAGGGCTAATTGGGTGATGTGTGCATGTATGCCTCCACCATCTTTACCCCTTTAAGATGTATGATTAAAATGCACAAATAGTCAGGCGTGGTGGCCCACGCTTGTAATCCCCACACTTGGGAGGCGGAAACAGGAGGATGGCGCAGGTTCAAAGCCAGCCGTACTGGCTTAAGAGACCCAATTTCCAAATAAAAATATAAAATAGGTCTGGGAGTATAGCCTGGATGTAGAAGGGCTTCCAGAAACCCCAGTACCACCAAAAAAAATTTTTTAAATGCACCAATAAAAAATCAAATTAGTTATCTAAAGTCTGTAATATGGTATGACGGTGTGTTTTTAAATATATTTTTATTGGTGCATTGTAGTCTCACATCATAATGTAGCTCAGAGTGACAGGAACACACATGTTCACAGCACTTGGTGAGCTTACCCCTGCTCTCCCCACTCCCTTCCCATTCCCACTCATGATACTGAAGTTAGCGGTGGTATTCTCACATATGTACATGATGTCAGTGGAAGTGTTTCCTTTATTAATTCCCCCTCCAAGCTCCCCAGGACCCCGCCACTGCTCTACATTATCTAAATTCCTTCTAAAACCACAAAACTGAGAGTTTCATCAAAAATTTACTAATTGCACTCAAAGGAACAATACTTTTGACACTGGAGACCCTAGCAAATAAGACAGGATGACAACCTTAAGGAACTAAAAATCTATGCAAAATCAAAATTAATAAAGTTAAATCCAGTTATGCACCTCGTAAAATCTCTTTAGCCAACAACAGACCACAAAAAAATAATGGCAGTACCCTAAGTCTACAGAACCTATTGACCTCATTAGACAGCTTAGGTTGTGTACATACTCTCTAGATTCCCACAATGACAATGTCATCCAACAACACATTTCTCAGAAGGGGGCCTCATTGCTAGGTAATGCTTAACTATACAATGCAAAGTGAAAATCAAATAATAATAACAGTGCAAACAAAAATATGAAAACATAGTACAGGTGACTCACTTTTGTTCAGAAGAATTAAAGAGGATTTTAGAAGTCACACCTGAGACCAGCATCAACTGCAGAATTCAGGCAGGGTCAGGTCAGGGGGAACCTTACTACACTAACAAATCTGGGGATTTGCCCTGCACTGAATGCAGTCTTTGACAGATTCCAGTTAGGGAAAACTGCATCCAGGTCATCTTTGTTTTAGGTAAATTAGCTGGACAGGATTATAGAAGCCGGGCGTGGTGGCGCACGCTTGTAATCCCAGCATTCGGGAGCCTGAAACCACAGGATAGCAGTTCGTGGACAGCTTCAGCTATTTAATGAGGCCCTCGGCAACTTAGTGAGACTCTGTCTCAAAATAAAGAATAAAAACTAGGGCAAGAGGTGTAGCGGAGGTCGAATGTCCCTGGATTCCATCACCAGACCCACCCCTACCAAAAAAAAAAAAGATTATAGAAGGTTATAGAAGATAAGCAATAGGCAACAAATCAAAAGGCAAAAGTTTCTTCTAATGTTCAGGTCAAATAACATATAGACTACAAACTGTTTTGCTTCTCCTAGGATATAAAGAGAAAAATGAAACACAATGAGGGAAGATAGAAAAATTATTTTAATTTTCTCTTCTGGAGTCTTTTTCCTTTCTTTTCTTTCTTTCTTTCTTTCTTTCTTTCTTTCTTTCTTTCTTTCTGGTATGAGTAAATTGCCTTTACTAAGAATTTCACAGAAAACATTTATTACTTTGGTCAGGTGGCTCATATGTAACACATGGATTCTTCAAATTCTATGTTGTAGAAAAATGATTCTGAAAACAAGATAGATAAAGTGATAAGGTCAGCCAATACCTCCAATCATTTAGGAAGGAACAAACAGACTTGCCTGGCCAGTTAGAAGATCCCACAGAACCTCTTGCCATGAATGAAGTTCTGAAATCTTCCCACTCTATGACCTTTATTGTCTGCCTACTACTCCCCTGCATTAGGAAAGTATACTTTAGTTAAGTCTACTATGATGAGTTACTTCCTCTTTCCCCAATCACACAGTCCCCTTGAATTCTTGGATCCTGTCATTCGGTGTTACCTGTTCTGTCTTTCTTCATTAGCCCATATTCATCTTATTATCCTTCAGCAGAAAATTAGCCAACTACCCTAAGATCTCTGGATAATGAGGACCTGGTTGCTTCATGGTGTAATACTTCCTTTTTAGTACAACTTACTAACCATTCCAATTCTTTCTGAATATAGGTAATACTATTTCTAATGAGGAAGAAATGTTAGAGATAATACAAAATAGGGGGGGAAAGGAAGAATTTTGGTTTGAGCATTTATATTCTTTACTGTTTATATACAACCACATCTCAGATAGCTTATCGTAAATATGTCAGTACTAGGTCTCCATCTGGTGGACAAAATTTCTACCTTTAAATTCTAAAGGATTTCGTTGACTCTTCAGTGTATCTTCAATGTATGAATTAAAAAATAAAAATAAAAATAACCATAAAAGGAAGGCACAAAATCGGTAATTTAGAAGATTATAAATTTGACAATGCATGAATTAAAAAATATTCACAAAATAAATTTCATTATTTTAAAAAATATAGTCTCATTTCATACATAAAAATAAAAATTGATATATTATGAATTGAGCATACAAAGACATTTTGTAACAGTCAGAATTTGTATTCTATTGGCAGAGAGATAAAAATATACATTATGATGTCCATTTGTCATCAATGATAAGAAATAAAGGGAGGTAAAAAGATAGAGAATTATGGAGTTAAGAATATGTTCCTCTACAGAGGATGTTCAGGATTAACCTCTATAAAACACAATCTTTTTAAATGGACTTGAATAAGAGACATATGCATTTTTGAGGAAATGCATTTTAGGGTAAAGAACAGTGTATACAAAGGACATGAAGTAGAAACATGTTTAAAGGTGAGTGTGGCTAAAGAATAGAGTAACAGGAAAAATTAGGCCAAAGACTAGCCAGGGGTAAGATGGTAAGAGTCTTACAGGCTACATAACAACTGTGAATTTTAATCTAAATGTTAATGGATGTTGGTGGATATGGTCATGTTTGAGTTTCAATAGCTTTACTCTTAACAACTAGATAAAGAACACACTGGATGTGGCACAGAGAAGGCATAAGAAGTAGCAGGAAGACCAATTAAAAGTCTGTTTAATCTTGGTGAGAAATAGTGGTAACTTAGACTCTGATAGCAGAAGTTGAAGGGGTAAAAAGAGGGATATTTTATAAGAAGTGCCAACAGAAACACCTGTGAAGTATGAGAAAAAGAGCAATCAAGTATAACACTAAGACTTTTGTCATGACAACCAGGTGAACAGGAAGCCAATTACTAAGATGGAAAACCCTGGGAAAAGAGCAGGTTTGGGGGAGAAAAACAAGAATTTAATCTGGGACATAGTTTGAATTGCCTATTAGGTAGACAGGTGAAAATGTCAAGGATGTAATAGAATATAGGGGCCTACAATTCAAGGAAAATGTGAGCAGTGGAAATTAAAAAAAAAAAAACAAGTTATAACTCCTGTGGTTGGTCAGTGGGAAAATGTGATGTCTTCCTCAATACAACGCACCAGAATGAGTTAAGTCCATGTCAAACTGATGGCAGAATAATTCAGAGCATGTGGATAAATTTCACAATCAAAGAGTTCCAGGGCTTCTCCTATGTGCTGGCCATATATCCCAGAAACTACATTGTCAAAAAAAAAAAAAAAATCAGTCTCTGCAAAGGAGCTTTCAGTTTCAGTACAGTCATAAAGTAAATTAATTAAAAGGAAAAATAGCAGGAAACAAGCATTCGGGCATGACGTGAGAAAGAGCAGGATCACAGGGAGAAGAATCAGTGAGGACAACCAGGGTATGCAAGGTGAGGTGGGGAAGGAGGGGGGGACATAACTTGATGGGCCAGAAGAACAAAATGTCATTGTTTTCAAAAGACAATTTGATTTAGTAATCTCACTTCATATTAGAAAAACTAGCCCAAGTTCTTAAATAATATTCATATATCAATCACATAAAATATTTGAGAAAATAGATATTCAGGATAAGTAAATTTTTAAATTTCAGATTGATATTTCGGAGCTATATTTGTCACTCTAGTTGGCTGCCATCACGTTGATGGTGTAAATTTTATGTATTTATATCACCCGTTAATCCATGATAAAGGCTATATTCTACCCACTGAGAACCTAAGTGCACTGTGTGATGATTTATTCTTAGGAGATAAGATCAAGTCAAGCATATCTGACCTTAGGTCAAGTTTGCTGAGTGAAGAATTACAGATACGATGGCTAATACAGTTCCTGCCGCATGGTATATGTGTAAGCCAACACACATTTCTTAAACATATACTATATGCTGAGCCCTAGGTTAAATATTAAAGATTGGGGTAAATAAAATAATCTCTATTATTAAGAATAAACATATATTCAGTTATTACAACACATCACTTATTTGAAGTCCAAGAAAAAAAAATATTTGGGGAATGAAGGAGGTAGTATCTCAATTAATAAATGTTTACTGAATAGCTAATTTTGAAAAGATTATGAATCCTATGTAAGCAATCCTCTCCTGTTAGGACTATAAACAATGTGTAGAGAAGGTTTTTATAAGTGGATAGATAATATCCAGCATGAAATGAGAAAATTTGTTATCACAGATTGAATCTGAAAATCAAGGATGGAGAAATCTGTGGGGAAAAAAATCAGGTGTTTTTGTTTTCTTAAACTCTTGATTCAGGCTCCGGAAATACATGAAAGCTTACTGCCTCAAACCCCCAAATAAAGGTGTGTGTGGGAGGGTCTGTGTGTGAGTGTGTGCGCATGTGCCAAAAAGTCTAAGTAACTTCAGTTTTGCAACAAAGAGTTTATCCAAAAGAGAATATAAGGAACAAAAATGCAAACATGTTTAAAGACTTGGAGCCATCACTACCAATACCCCTCACTGTGCTCTACATAAAAGGAGAGAGAAAGCCCAAGGATGTTAACGAGCAAAATTTAGAGCCGGGCGTGGTGGCGCACACTTGTAATCCCCACACTTGGGAGGCAGAGACAGGAGGATCGCACAGGTTCGAAGCCAGCCGCGTGCGCTAGCTTAGGAGACCCTGTTTCCAAATAAAATAATATATAAAATAAGTCTGGGAGTGTAGCCCAGAGGTTGAAGGGCTTCCAGGAACCCCAGTACCAGAAAAAAAAAAAAAACAAGCAAAATTTAGAAAGTCGAATAGTGTCTGTGGTTAGCTAAGATATAGGGTATATGCTCAGGGAATATACTGTAAGAGTATAAAGTGGTACAGTCCTTTGAAAGCAATCAGGCAATGTTTTTTGAAATTAAGTAATCCCATACACACTCTTGCAGTTCCTCTCACATGAATATGCATTGGAGATTCTCGACGACAAAGACTAAAAAAGACATGTATGATAAAAACCATAACACAAAATATTATTGCTTGTTATATCAAAATTAGAAAAAAATTTAAAGGAAATGATGTACATATTTAGTGTACACAAATGGACATACCGCTACATGTTTGTTGTGCAACAATGCCCCTAATCAACCTACTTATCATACCATATAACCTTGCATAAGATAAATTCACATAGGATCATCTCGCAGAAAATTTAAAGTACTCCAGTCACACTGCTGTGCATGTGATCTCCAAAACTTAACCATCCTGTGTAACTGAAACTTTCTATGACCAATATATCCCCAATATATCCCTCCCTAGCTCCAGAAAACCACCACTTACTGTCTGCTTCTGAGTTTGACTATTTTAAATTATACATATGTAACTGAGATCATACAATATTTCGTCTATATGGCTTACTTCACCCAGCATAATGTTCTCCAGGTGCATCCTTGAAGGATTTCCATAATGTTTAAGGCCTGAATAATATCCTACTGTGTATGCAGATAATAATCTATGTCTCTGCATGTATTACATCTTCTTTGTCCCTTCATCCATCATCAGATATTTAACTTGTTTCTACATCTTGACTATGGTGAATAATTCTGTAATGAACTAGGAGTGCATATATCTCCATAGTATACTGAGGCCATATACCCAGAGTGAGATTTCTGGATTAAAGGTAACTGCTGTTTTTTGTTTTTCTTTGGAAGTACAGAGGATGGAATAGAGGGGCATTCTACCTCTGAGCCACACCTCTAACCCTATTTTTTATGCTTTATTTTAAAACTTTGAGTTGGGTCTCAGTTGTAAAGGGCCTAAGTAGCTGAGGCTGGCCATGAACCACTATCCTCCTGTCTCAGCCTCCCAAATGGCTGGGATTACATGCATGGCTTACTTTTAACGTTTTTAAGAACATCCACACTGTTTTCAATAAGGATTATACCAATTTACATTCCTACCAACAGTGTATGAGCATATGCCTTTCTATACATCCTCAACATGAACAGCTACCATTTTCTATAATAATCATTCTAATGGTGTGAGGTAGAATCTCACTGTGGTTTTGACTTTCATTTCCTAGATTACTGGTGATGTTTGTCACTTCACTGGCTAGCCATTTGTGTGTCTTCTTCAGAGAAATATTCATTTGGATTCTGTCCATTTTGTAGAATGTAGTAAGTACATCAATGATAAACAGAAGATATTTAGATATTTTTACTGGCCCAAAATATAAAAGAAGTACTGTCTAGAGCTGGACTCTTCATTGCATGAATTATCAACCACATGTGATTATTCAAATTTAAGTTAATCCTCAGCTATTGGCTACTGTGATTAAAAACTACTTGTGTTTAGTGATACTATACTAGACATATCACAATAAAATATTTTCACCATCACAGTAATTTTCATTAGATAATTCTGATGCAGAATATAAAAGGTACTTATGAAAATCAATAACCAGCAAAATGCCCAATAGTAAAATAGGAAAAGGATATGTACAGTCTAATAAGCACATAATATATGTTGAAATGCAGTAATAAGGGAAATGAAATTAAAACACTGTATCACTATTATACAGTTAATATTAACAAAATGAAAGATGAACAATATCAAGGAAAGTAGAAAAATGTTAATTCACTCATTAATGCTCCCTCTTCCCCAACCTCTCTTCCCAAAACGACCTCCCCTGTTCCACTGAAGTGCTCTTCCACTATACAAGTCCCTCTTCTGTCTCAATTACTCCCGAGCTTCTGCATATGACAGAAAACATATGACATTTCACTTACAGTGACTGGCTGGTCTCACTTAGCATTAATTTTCTTCAGGCCCATCCATTTTCCTGCAAACGAATTAGTTTTTATTTTCTCTATTGCTGAGTAGAATTTTATTGTGTGTATATCCCATAATTTTGTGATCCATTCATCTGTTGATGGACACCTGAGTTTGTTCCATAATTTGGCTATTATGAACTTTGCTGCCATAAACATGGGAATGAATGTATTAACCAGGACATTCTGATTCCGGTCCCTTTGGAAAGATACCCAGGAGTGGTATAGTTGGATCATATGTTGTTTCCATTTCCAGTTTTCTGAGGAATCTCAACATTGATCTCCATTGAGGCTATAGTAATTTGATTGGGTTATTGGTTTATATTAGTGTTAAATCTTTTAATTTGTATATTTTAGATATTAGTCCTCTATCAGAGGAATAGCCGTGAGGGTGGTGGTTTTGGAAAAGGGGGGAGAATTAATGAAGAAAACACTTCCACTAATATTGTGTACATATATGAGAATATCAAAGCCAATCTCAATATCTTATAAAGGGGGAGTGAGGAGGGAGCCAGGGGAAAGCCCACTGAGTGTTATGTGCATGTACGCCACTATCACTGTGAACTACACTATGATGTGAGACTACAATAAAAACAAAAGTATTTAAAAATAAAGTTTGAAAGACAAAAAAAAGTTCATTCATTATTGGGAGGAGTATAGATTGGGAAGCCATTCTGAAAAGCAATCTTATGTTTGTTAGGCAAATTAAATATATACATTACTTGTCTCAGCAATTTTATTCATTGACACACTTTTCATAAATATTCATCCCTGGGGTATGGAAGAAAATGCTTGCTAAATTATAATTTTGGGCTACAAGGTGGAAAATATGAGGTAGATGAGGGGAAAGAAGTGGAAAGATAGAAGTAAAAACATGGAGAGACTAAAAGTGGTAGAGAAATAGAGATGTGAGAGATGAAGACAGGTGTGACAGAGCAAAGGGAAGAAACGAGAATCTCAAAAGTAAGAATAGTCAGCAGGTTGGAAAAATAACCAAGTAGTCATGCTGAAAATAACAATGAATCCAGCAACCCATAAGGCAGTCCTGAAGAACAAAGCTGGAGGGCGACTCTACCCATTATCAAGATCTATGACCAAACTGGAGTGGTTAAGTCTATCTGGTGTTTGCAAAGAGAGACAAATTGAGGGTCATTCTACAAGGTAACTATAAAATGGCCTGTATTTCTTTATACATAACAGAGTCATGGATGTCAAGAAAATTGAGAAGTGCTCCAAACTGAAGGAAATTAAAGATACACATCAACTAATCACAATACATGGCTTAGATTAGTTCCAAGGTTTGAAAGCAAAGAGTAATTATAAAGGACTCTCCTGGAGTGACTAGAAAATGTGAATGGGGTCAATGGGTTGGATGATAAGACTGGATCAATGTTAATTTCTAAATTTTGATGGATATAACATTATTACACAGGAAATACTATTGTTTATAGCAAATACTAGCATATGCAACATGCTCACTTAAAAATATGTGTATATATATATATATATATAGACATGAATAAATACATATATAACTTAAAATATATATTTTTTTAAATAAAATATATAAAATACATGCATATTAGTTTGGATATGTGGTAGATACTGTGTGTGTGTGTGTGTATATATGCAAAAAAACTCAAAAGAACAGAGCATGCATGGTAATCTAGGGGAAGTAAGTAAAAAGTGGAGAAAAATAATTTGGGGTTCCATTTTATTAGGATAACAAGACAAAAATTTTAAATATATTGTTAGAAGATGTAACAATGAGTGATAAAAACATTTAAAATATAATAAATATTAAATACAAAAGTTATAATATTGGTTATGCTTTAGTGGAATAATCACCTATGAGGCTTCCAAGGCACAATAATATTCTAGTTTTT
>NC_137801.1:15851920-15927920 GCF_963383645.1 Muscardinus avellanarius | reverse complement strand
GACAGGAGGATCACGCAGGTTCGAAGCCAGCTATGCTGGCTTAAGAGACCCTGTTTCCACATTAAAAAGAGAAAAATATAGGTCTGGGAGCGTAGCCCGTGGGAGTGTAGCCGGAGGTAGAAGGGCTTCCAGGAACCCCATTACCACCAAAATAAAAAATAAAAAATAAAAAAATAATATTAAAATACATGACAGAAATAATGCAAAAGTTAGCAATCAATAAATGAAATAAAGGTGTTCTAAGGCCCCTACCATTGTCTAAAAAGTAGAAAGTTATTTAATTTCGGGGGAATCAGAAAATGGCAACGGATGGACAGAGCATATCTCACTAGCTGAAACAAATTAAGTTCAACTACTGAGAAGGCAGCATCTTAATAAGCAAAATAAATATAGCTTATTACCCAAAACAGACCCAGGGACATGGCGGGAGGAATCCAGTAACTCTGAACTGCGAGATCCACTGCACCACTGCAAAAAAGCCCAAGCAAGTGACAGTCCTCCTGTGAACGCTGGCAGCTACCAGTGCCATCACAGGCTACTAGCCCAAACAGTGATTCCTGGTGCAGCAGCCCCAAGGAATTCAGAAAAAAAACCCAAGAGTTTGAAAGCAGCCATTGAGCTCCAATATCTTAAGCTGCAAGCTCAACTGAGCACTCAAGCAGTATCATTTACACACCAGAGTTGGCACCCACAGCTGTGCATGGAGAAGTTCAGGGACTCGGAACTGGACCTGGTAACTGTGTGCATACAGAGAAGCAGAGGAATCCAGAGGAGCAGCCAGCTCGCCAGAGCCCCAGACTGAGCTGCTAGGTAACAGTGTGAGCCCAGATGAACCACAGGACCCAGCATGCAACAACTGTGTGCTACCAAAAACAGCGATAACTGTGTGCACCCTTTTTGTACCAAGGAACCAGAAGGGCTGACTAGAGACACAGGAAAGGTGCTCAAGGTACAATACCCGCACAGGGCCACAAGGGGTCACTACAAGACTACATTGGTGTGGACTACACTCGAGGATTGCACACAAAACCCAGGACTTGGATAGAACTCACTAGAAGTTATTAGAGGCAAGAACGGGCCCCAAACACTCAGAGAGTGGGTTCAGAGCCTAAAAATAGGGTAAAGAGCAAATAAGAGATATTGGCATATACTCCAGAAGGTACCACAGCAATCTGACAATCAGATATTATATGGGCCCGCCCCATATAAATAAAGTAGTAAGACTGGGTTTTTTTGTTTGCTTGTTTTTGGTTTTGGTTTCTTGGCTTGTTGGTTTTTTGGGGTTTAATTTTTTCCCCTCTTATTTGGGTTTCTTTTTTGGTTGTTTTACTTTGTTGTCTCACATGGTTGCTAGTTCATTTTATTTTAATCCTTTTTTTTCTCTTTAATCTTTTTTGTTCTCTTTTGGTTGGTTATTTTTGGTTTTGTTGATGTTGTTTATCTTTGATGTATAATAGTTAGCCTTTGTATCTTATTTTGTTACTTTATTTGTATTTGTTTGCTCCTCTCCCCCCAAAAAATTATTCACTCTAGCCTATCTACTCTTGTTTCTCGAAACTTTTTTTGTTCCTTAACTGTATCTCTTTATTTAATACTCAAAATTTCTCATATCGGCTGGATGTGGTGGTGCACGCTTGTAATCCTCGCACTTGGGAGGTGGAGACAGAAGGATCACATAGGTTCAAAGCCAGCCTCACTGGCTTAAGAGACCCTATTTCCAAATAAAATACAAAATAGTTCTGGGAGTGTAGACCGGAGGTAGAAGGCCCCTGGGTTCCATCCCCAGTACCACCAAAAAAAAAAAATTCTCATATCTTCATACTTAAATATTCTACTAACTACAAAAGTCCTACTACCTAATATTACCTAATTATACTTAAATTCTTCCCCAACCTAATTATATCCTCTACCTACCTGACTCCTGCACCCATCACCCTAGCTACTCCACCATCACCCAACCCGCACCACTGGAAAAAGTATTGCTTACTTGCTGACTCTTCTAAATTCCTACTACTAACACTTGATTAAACATAATACCTACAAACAATGGAAAGGCATCAGAAAAACAGGCCTGAGAACCTTGAAATTACAAGAACTAGTAAGAGTGAAGAGACAACAGAAGTCATGAATATTGACCTACAAGAAATTAAAGAAGAGGAATTCCAATCCTGATCTACAATATAATGAAAAGCTTTAAAACATGTCTACATGAAATGAAAGAGGAAAGTTAAACACTAAGAATCAGAAAGAGGTCTGGAATGAAATGAAAGAATCAATAAATAAAATGAAGACAGCAATAGAAAGAATTTCTGGAAAATTAGATGAAATGGAAAGTAGAATATCATTGTTAGAAGACAGTTCATTCAAAATCAAAAACACAGTCAACAGCATACAGAAGTCATTACAACAACAAAACCTAAATATCCAACAACTATGGGACAATATGAAACATCCTAACTTATGGATAAAAGGCACTGAAGAAGGGATAGAGGTACATACCAAGGGCATCCATAATCTCTTCAGAGAAATAATTTCAGAGAATTTTCCAAACATGGAAAGAGATTTGGATCTTCATGTCCAGGAGACAGACAGAACAACATTAAGACAAGATCAAAGAAGGACCTTCCCACATTATATAACAGTCAAAATGACCAACATAAAGGCCAAGGACAGAATTTTAAAAGCAGTGAGAAAAAAAGGGTGGGTAACATATAGGGGCAAAACAATAAAAATCACCCCAGACTATTCAACCCAATTCATGAATGCCAAGAGAGACTGGTATGATGTGATCCACACCCTGAAAGAAAACAACTTCCAACCAAAACTACTATATCCAGCAAAACTATTATTCAAAACTGATGGAGAAACACAAGTGTTTCAAAAAAATTAAGAATTCAAAGCCAGCACTAGAGAAAATACTTAAATAATAAACCACAAAGAAAAAAAAAGAAGCATACTTCAGGACCAGAGAAGAGAAGTTGATCAGTGGAGCATCTAAGTAAAAAAGAAATAACAGGCTACCAAACAGAAAAAAGAACACAAAATTACAGTAAACAAAAATCATACTTCAATAATAACTCTGAATATCAAAGGGCTTAACTAACCAGTCAAAAGATATAAATTGGTAATGTGGATTAAAAAACATAATCCAAATATATGCTGTTTGCAAGAAACTCACCTTACAGCCAAAGACATTCACAGACTGAAAGGATGGAAAAAGATACCATGTTAATGGAGACAAAAAATGGGCAGGGGTAGCCACACTGATATCCAACAAAACAGACTTTAAGTTAAAACACATGAGAAGAGACAAAGCAGGGCACTTCTTTTTATTTAAAGAACAATCTACCAAGAAGATAAAATGATAGTAAATGTTTATGCCCCAAATGCCAGTGCAAACATATTTGTAAAACAAACCCTCCTGGACGTCAGATCTCAAATAGATCCAAACACAATAAATTTGGGAGACTTCAACACACCTCTCACACCACTGGATTATCTTCAAGAAAAAAAGATGAGTAAAAACTCTTTAGAACTAAAGAAAACTATAAACCAAATGGACATAATAGACATATATAGAATTTTTCAACCAGGAACTACAGAATACACATTCTTCTCAGCAGCCCATGGAACCTACTCCAAAAGAGATCACATCCTGGGTCACAAAGCAAGCACCAGCAAATTCAAAATATATAATTCCCTCCATCTTTTCATACCATAATGAAATGAAAGTAGAAATCAACAACAGGAAACTCAAAGGAAACTATTTAAATATATGAAGATTGAATGATACACTATTGAATAATGAATGGTAAGATCAGAAATTAGAAGAGAAATAAAAAATTTATAGAAATAAATGAAAATAGAGAAACAACTTACCAAATCTATGAAAAACTTTGAAGGCAGTATTAAGAGGAAAGTTTATAGCACTGAGTGTCCACATAAACAACCTAATGACACAACTCAAGGACCTAGAAAGACTGTAGCAGTCTAATCCCAAAGCCAGCAGAAGACAGGAAATTATTAAAATCAGAGCAGAAATAAATGAAATAGAGAACAAAGAAATAGTTCAAAGAATCAACAAAACAAGAACCTGGTTCTTTGAAAAGATCAATAGGATTTAAAAACCCCTGGCTAACCTAACCAAAAGAAAGAATCAACTGAAATTATTAAAATCAGAAATGAAAAAGGAGACATAACCACAGACATTGGAGAAATTCAAAGGATTATCAGAAACTATTTTGAAAAGTTATACTTCGATAGACTGGAAAACATGGAAGAAATTGATAGATTTCTAAGCACATATAATCTACCTAAACTGAATCAAGAGGGCATAGCAAGCCTAAACCAACCAATAGCAAGCAAAGAGATAGAAATGATAATAAAAATTTTGCCTTCAAAGAGAAGCCCAGTCCCCGATGGGTTTCCAGTTGAATTCTACAACACCTTCAGTGAAGAACTAATACTAATACTTCACAACTTGTTCTGGGAAATTTAAAGAGACAGAATCTCCCAAATTCCTTATATGAAGCCAGTATCACATTAATCCCCAAACCAAATAAAGATACCTCAAGAAAGGAAAACTACATACCAATATCCTTAATGAACATAGATGCAAAAATTCTAAACAAAATACCAGCTATACACATTCAAAACCATATCAAGAGAATTGTACACCACAACCAAGTTGGTTTCATCCCAGAATCTACAGAATGAGAGAAGATCTTTACCAGCCATCACTCTGGTAGAGGGCTAATATCCAGAATATATGAAGAGCTCAAAAGTCTCTACATTATTTTTTATTTTTTCAATAAAAATAACTCACAACAAAAAAAATTAAAAAAATAAAAACAAGAAAGTTATTTTACTTAGACACTACTAATCAATGATACATGTAATCATCTTTGACCAACCATTTAGTAAAGTGTTTAAATACTTTAACTAAAGCTAATAATATAAACTGATATATCTATAGATATATTGGAAGAAAAGAGAAAGAACATAAAGCAGGTAAGACAAAAAACAAATAGTAAGACATCATAAATAGAACTAAATGTATTCCTAATTACATAAATGTCAATATACAGCCTAAAAGAATAAATAAACTGGAAAAAACAACAATGTACATGTGCAGCATGTATATCTACAGCATATATAATGAAATAATAATGTAAAGCTAAAATTTGTAAAAAGTCATCTAAAGACTAAACAGAAGATTGTGTAGCTATATTAAAGTTGGAATAAGGGGAAGAAATACTATTAGCCATAAAATGTAGCCTCTTAAAATGGTAACAGCAATAAGACAACAGGTAAATAGTAATGATTAAAGTGTGTATGCAACTAAATAAAAATATAGCTTCAAAATATATCAACATAACACTAACTAAAAAGGGAAATAAAAATATATATTATCAAAATTACTGAATACAATATATCCCTCTTACTATCCTACCTGATATAAACTCTAAACAATAAAAATTAGTAAGGATATAAAATATCCAAATAGGAAAATTAACAGATATGACTTAAATGATACATTTAAAATACTGTATTTAATAATCACAAAGTAAACTCTTGCAAGTATGCATACAATATATAAAATAAAATTAACAAAGTTAATTATATGTAGCTCACAAGTCTTTACAGATTTAAAAGAATGTGTATATATTGTTCAAGTATATTCCCTGATGACTATAGGATTAAGTTAGAGAAAAATAAGGAACAAATAACTTGAAGACACAAATATTTGGAAAGTGACATTATCTGAAAATAATTTTTTGAGGAAGATAAATAGAAAATATATTAGAACAATAGCAAATAAAATGTAACTAACATGTATCCATCTCAAAAAGTTAGAAATAGTAGAGCTAATTAAATTCAAAGAAACTAAAGGGAATAAAATAAAGGTACTCAGGGGGTACCCAAATCTTAGTGCATAATACCATTTTCAAATAAATCAGATCTCTTTAGAGAAGTGGCTGATTCGAGGGCTAAAACATCTGGCTAGTTCCAAAGATGCTCCAAAACAATCTCAGATCCCGAAAGGATTATGGGATTATGTCAAAGGGACACCTGGCATTGAATAAAAAACTTTTCTTAATATATGCTTTTAATGGTGCATTACAGTCTCACATACTAAATAATGGTGACAATGACATACATGCACACAGCACTTGGTGCTCCCCTCCTCCCCATTATCCTCCTCCCCAATACAGAGTACTGAAATTGGCATTGGTATATTCACAAATATACACATAGTCAATGGCACTATTTCCATTAATGAGCCTCAGCCTTCCCCCTCTCCTTCCCTTAGACCACCTCCCTGGCTCCACGGAGGTTTCTCCTTCACTGTCTGGAGTCCCTCTATCCCAATAACTCCCTAGCTTCCGTACATGAGAGAAAACATGACATTTCACTTTCTGTAACTGTCTAATCTCACTTAAAGTTCTTCAGATCCTTCCGTTGTCTTGCAAATGACATAATTTTGTTCTTTATTGATGAGTAGATTTCCATTGTGAATATTTCTCATAATTTTGTAATCTATTCATCTGTTGATGGACACCTAGTTTGGTTACATAATTTGAGTATTGTGAGTTGTGCTGGTATGAACATAGGTATGCATATAATTCTCTGAAGTCAGCCTTGTCAAGAATCTAAAGAGGATGCCTATGGAATGGGAGAAAATATTTGTCAGATATACCTCTGATAGAGACTAAAATCTAGAATATACAAAGAACTTAAAATACTTTACATAAAAAATAAAACATGTGGTATGGTAGTGCATGCTTGTAATTCCAGCGCTTGGGAGGTTGAGACAGGGGGATCGCATAGGTACAAAGCCAGCCTCAGCTACTTAGTGAGGCTCTCAGCAACTTACTGAGACCTTGTTTCCAAATAAAGTATAAAATAGGTCTGAGAGTATAGCCCAGAGGTAGAAGAGCCCGTGGGTTCCACTCCCAGTACCACACACAAGCACACACACACAAAAATAAACCCAATCAAGAAATGGACAATTGGCCGGGCATGGTGGCGCATGCTTGCAATCCCTGCACTTGGGAGGCGGAGACAGGAGGATCACGCAGGTTCAAAGTCAGCTGCTCTGGTTTAAGAGAACCTGTTTCCAAATAAAAAGCCTAAAACAGGTCTGGTAGTGTAGCCCAGAGGTAGAAGGGCCTCTAGGAACCCCAGTACCACCAAAAAAACAACAAAAAATAAATGGACAATTGAATTGAATAGATACTTCACAAAAGAAGAGATAGAAATGGTCAATAAATACATAAAAATGTTCAACATCATTAGAAAAAAAGGAGATGCAAATCAAAACTACACTGAGAACATTATGCTAAATGAGATTAGTCAGTTACAAAAAGTAAGCTATTGGACAGTCTCCCTAATATTTGGAATTGATGGAGAAAAAAGGTCAAAGGAAGAACTCTAGACAAGAAAGGAGAAACCACAGATGAGCAAATAGGGTGACCTAACTGAGGGAGATGGGAGTTAGAAAGAGAGCAAGTTCCTAATTTACATGACTTACAATCATAAACATATCAATGTCAATCACTAAGCCAAACATTAGAAAGAGGGAAGGGGAGGGAATGGGGTGGGAAGTGGGTAACGGCTAACGTGATGTGTAGATGGATGACTCTATCATCTTGTAGTCCATTAGGATGTATGACAACAATGCACTGATAAAATTTTTTGAAAACTACACTGAAATTCCATCTAACCCCAATTAGAATGGCAATTATCAAAAAATCAAAACAATAAATGTTGGCAAGGATGGGGGTAAATAGGAACTCTTCTACACTGTTGGTAGGATTGCAAATTTGTTCAGCTGCTATGGAGATCAGTGTGGAGATTACTTAGAAAACTGGGAATGGAACCACTATATAATCTGAAAAATCTTTCAAGGGCCAAATCTAGAATAATTGAGTAATAGCATAGTACTGTAATATAACCTAAAGTGTAAAATTCCCACAAATCCATACTGATATAAGGGATTGCATACATAATTAAATGGGGAAAACAAAAGAATACCTTGTACAAAATATTAACTCATATTTCATATACTATTTTGTATAACTAATCTTAACCAATTAATGTAGCTATCCCACCCAAAAAGGAGAAGCATAACTTCCCACATATTAAATGTGGGATACATACAGTGACTCCTTTGAATGGAGCAAAGAATGGAATGAAGAAGAAAAGGAAACTATACAGAGGAGAACCCTGAACAATGAACCTCAGCAAGGTAAGCAAGGCTGACAACACTGCTGATGCCATGTTAACTGAAAGCAACTAAATTAGGAATGGCAATTTATTCCTGCAATCTTTCTCCAAACATCCACAATCCATAATACTACAAATCATACTATAATTCAAAAGATCATAACTGAATAGCATGAGAAAAGCTATGCCAATACATTTTAAAATTTGCAAAAGTAAACAAAAATGTTTATTAAATTCAAGAAAATGAGAAATCTGAAAAATCACATTTTTTTTAAAAAATAGGATCCTTTAAATCCTCTTTAAAAAAAAATCTTAAGACCCATATAAACCTCACTAGTGAATTCTTTGAAATGTTTAAAAAGAATGCAACAAAAGTCTTATACTAGCCGGGCATGGTGGCCCATGCTTGTAATCCCTGCATCTGGGAAGCTGAGACATGGGGATTTTGGTTCACGGACAACCACAGCTACTTAGTGAGGCCCTCTGTAACTCAGTGAGACATGGTTTCAAAATAAAGAATAAAAAATAGGGGAGGGAATGTAGCTCAGAGATCGAATGCTATATTCTTATACTAAGTCTTTCAGAGAAAAAAAGAAATACTTTTTTCAATTCATTTCATGAGACCAATTTAACTTAGAAGAAATGTGAAGACATTATCTCTATAAAGATTATAAATTCTCAATTCAAAACTTAAATACAAACTTTATAAAAATGATAGCACATCATGACCAAGTAAAACTTAGCACATGAATACAAAGTGGATTGAACATTTAAAAATAAAACAAAATAAATCACAATATCAATATAAGCAATTTGAAAAAATTCAATATTTATTCATACTAAACATTCTTTGCAAAAGAGAAACTAAAATTTCCTTGATCTAGTAAACATAAGAATGACATGTATCATATTCAATAAAAAAGTATTAATTCTTTTTTAATCTGGAATGATGAGAGGCTCAAAATGGCGACTGAGGGACACAGCACTTCTCAGTAGTTGAAATAAATAAAGTCCAACTACCAAGAAAGCAATGTCTTAACCAACAAAATAAATATAGCTCAGAAACCAAAACTGACCCAGGAACCTCAGCTGATGAAAACCAGGAACCCTGAACCAAGGGGGTAAAAAAAAAAAAGCTCGAGTTTCGGATCTGCTGCAGCCACAGCGGGGCCGCCGGCACTGCGCAGGCTGTCAGCCCAAACCTTAGACCTAGGACCTGACTGACACCAACGTGGCAACAAAATCCAAAAGGTCTTTCAGAGACCCAGGAGTCACCTCCGCGTCAGACCACCCGCCACCGCAGCAGCCGGTAAGCCGCCCCGGGACCCAAAGATCAAGCTCCACTCCCCCCAGCACTCCCTGGGCTGCTACCATCTCAGGCCCCAGCCCAGCCCCGGCCCAGCACCCGCGGAGCACCTTCTCAGCGCCTCAGGCCCCAGCACAGTTTTTTGGGGGGTGATTCTTTTTTTCCCATTTTTCCTTTCTTCTTTTTTTCCTTCTATTTGGGTTTCTTGTTTGTTTGGATCTTTCACTGCATATCACATGGGTGTTAGGTTGTTTTATTTTGCCTGATGTTTATCCGGTTCGCTCTCTTAACCCTTCTTATTCTCTTCTGGTAGTCCATTATTGTGTTGTCAATGCTGCTGTTTATATTTGATGTATAATAGTCTTTCTACCTTATTTTGTTACTTTATCCATCTTTATGTGAGCCTCCCCCCCCACTCCCTCTACAAAAGTCTACAATTCAGACTATAAACTAGGTCCTTTCAAATCGTTCTTCTTGTCCTGCAACTATAGCTCTTTCTTTAACACACAAAGGTTCTCATATCTCCATAATTAAATATTCTGATAAAAACAAGAGTCCTACTATCTAACCTTCTCCCATTCTCAACCTGATTCAACCCCATTATACTTAAATTCTTCCACAACCTAATTATATTCTCTATCTTACCCGACTCCTGCACCCATCACCCTAGCTATTCCACCATCACACAATTGTCACCACTCAAAAAAGTACTGCTGACCTGTTGACTCTTCTAAATCCCTACTACTAAGACTGGACTAACAATACCCACAATCAATGGGAAGACAACAGAAAAACAGGCCTGAGAACTTCAAAAATATGAGAACCAGGAATAGTGGAGAAACGACAGAAATCACGAATACTGACCTACGAAAAATGCAAGAAGGAGAGTTCCGAATCTTCATTTAGAATATGATGAAATGATTTAAAACAAGTTTAGAGGAGATGAGAGATGAGTTAGAAACACTAAGAAAGAATGAGAAAGAGGTCTGGAATAAAATGAAAGAGTCAATAAGTGAAATGAAGACAGCAACAGAAAAAAATTCTGGAAGATTAGATGAAATGGAAAACAGAATATCACTATTAGAAGACAGTACATGCAAAACCAAATATATGGCCAGCGATATACAGAAATCTTTACAGCAACAAAACCTAAACATCCAGCAAATATGGGATAATATGAAGCTTCCTAACTTACAGATAATAGGCATTGAAGAAGGGATAGAGGTACAGACCAAGGACATCTGTAATCTCCTCAAAGAAACAATTTCAGAGAATTTTCCAAACATGGTAAGAGACTTGGAGCTTCATGTCCAGGAGGCATACAGAACTCCATTGAGACAGGACCAAAGAAGGACCTCCCCACGCCACATAATAACCAAAATGAACAACAAGAGGCCAAGGAAGGAATCTTAAAAGCAGTGAGAACAAAAGGACGGGTGACATACAGAGGCAAAACAAGAAGAATCACCCCAGACTATACAACCCAGGTCTTGAATGCTAGGAGAGACTGGTACGATGTGATTCAGACCCGGTAAGAAAATAACTTCCAACAAAAACTATTTTATGCAGCAAAACTACTATTCAAAATCAATGAAAAAACAAAAGTGTTTCAGGATAAACAGAATCTTAAAAATAAATTTAAAGCCAACACTAGAGAAAATTCTTAAAGAAATAAACCATAAAAAAGAAAAAAGAAGCAGACTTCAGAACCAGAGAAGAGAGGAAGTTAATAAGTGGGCCATTTAAGTAAAGAAGAAAGACAAAACCACCCAACAGTAGACAGAACACAAAATGGCAGAAAACAAAAATCATATTTCAATAATATCTCTTAATGTCAAAGGACTTAACTCACCAATCAAAAGACATAGACCGACAATGTGGATTAAGAAAATAATCCAAATATATGCTGTCAGCAAGAAACTCACCTTATAGCCAGAGACATTCACAGACTGAAAGTGAAAGGATGGAAAAAGATACACCATGCTATTGGAGACCAAAAAAGAGCAGGAGTAGCAACCCTGATATCCAACAAAACAGACCTTAAATTAAACATCAGAAGAGACAAATCAGGGCACTTCCTTTTATTAAAAGTAACAACACACCAAGAAGACCTAATGATAGTAAATATTTATGCCCCAAACGTGAGTGCAACCACATTTTTAAAACAAACCCTTCTGGACATCAGATTCCAAATAGACCCATATACAATAATTCTGGAGACATTAATACCCTTCTCACACCACTGGATCAATCTTCAAGGCAAAAGATGAGTAAAGACTCTTTAGAACTAAAAACATAAACCAAATGGACCTAATAGACATTTACAGAATATTTCAGCCAGGATCTACAGAATACATATTCTTCTCAGCAGCCCATGGAACCTTCTCCAAAATAGACCACATCCTGGGACACAAGGAAAGTGCCAGCAAATTCAAAAGATGTAATCTAATTCCTTGCATCTTTTCAGACCATAATGAAATAAAAGTAGAAATCAAAAATAGGAAACTCAAAAGAAATTATTCAAATACACAGAGATTGAATGATACACTATTGAATGATGAATGGGTAAGAGCAGAAGTTAGAAAAGAAATAAATTTATGGAAACAAATGAAAACAGAGACACAACCTACCAAAATCTATGGGACACTACTATGAAGGCAGTATTAAGAGGAAAGTTTATTGCATTGAGTGCCCACATAAGAAGGACAGAGAATCACCAAGTAAAGAACCTAATGACACAACTAAAGGACCTAGAAAGACTGCAACAGTCTATTCCCAAAGTCAGCAGAAATCAAGAAATTATTAAAATTAGAGCAGAAATAAATGAAATAGAGAACAACAAAAAAAAAATTCAAAGAATCAATAAAACAAAAAGTTGGCTCTTTGAAAAGATTAATAGGATTGATAAACCCCTGGCCAACCTAAACAAAAGAAAAAGAGAATCAACTCAAATTATCAAAATTAAAAATGAAAAAGGAGATATCACCACAGATAGTGAAGAAATTCAAAAGATTACCAGAAACTACTTTAAAAATTTATACTGCAATAGACGTAAAAATATGGAAGAAACTGATAGATTTCTAAGCACAGTTAACCTGCCTACACTCAACCAAGATGACATAGCAAGCCTAAACCAATTAAAAGCAACCAAAGAAATAGAAATGACAATAAGAATCCTTCCATCAAAGAAAAGCCAGGCCTAGATGGGTTTCCAGCCGAATTCTACAAAACCTTCAGTGAACAATTAATACCAATACTTTATAACTTGTTCCGGGAAATTAAAAAAGATGGAACTCTCCCAAATTCCTTCTATGAGGCCAGGATCACATTAATCCCCAAACCAAATAAAGATACCTCAAGAAAGTAAAACTACAGACTAATATCCTTAATGAACATAGATGCAAAAATTCTAAACAAAATACTCGCCATACACATTCAAAACTATATCAAGAGAATAATACATCATGACCAAGTTGTTTTCATCCCAGAAAAACAAGGCTGGTTCAACATATGCAAATCAATACATGTTATTCACCACATAAATAGAACCAAGAACAAAAACCACATTATCATAGCAATAGATGCTGAAAAAGCATTAGACAAAATCCAACACCCATTTATGTTAAAAACACTGCAGAAAATTGGGATAGAAGGAACAGTATATTAAGGCAATATACTGTAAACCCAAAGCCAACATTATATGGATGGAGAAAAACTGCAAGATTTTCCTCTAAAATCAGGAACAAGACAAGGATGCCCACTATCATCACTCCTTTTCAATATAGTCCTTGAGATTCTTGCCGCAGCAATAAGACATAAGAAGAAAATCAAAGGAATTCAAATAGGAAGAGAGGAATTAAAATTACCTTTATTTGCAGATGACATAATCCTTTATCTGGAAGACCCAAAGAACTCAACCAAAAGACTTCTGGAGCTGATCAACAAATTCAGCAAAGTCACAAGATACAAAATCAACCTAAATAAATCAGTGGCTTTTCTTTACGCCAACAATGAATCCACAATGAAAGAAACAAAGAAAACAATTCCATTCACTATAACCTCAAAACCAATAAAAACACCTAGGAATAAACCTAACCAAAGATGTAAAAACCTCTACAACAAAAACTATAAAACATTATAGAAAGAAATTGAAGAAGACCTTGGAAGATGGAAAGATCTCCCATGCTCACGGATAGGCAGAATATATATCATCAAAATGGCCATTCTGCCAAAACTGATCTAAAGATTCAATGCCATTTCCATTAAAACACCAGCAACATTCTTCAAAGACCTAGAAAAATCAATCATGAAATTTATATGGAGAAAGAAAAGACCCAGAATAGCCAAAGCAATTCTCAGCAATAAGAAACATGCAGGAGGCATCACAATCCCAGACTTCAAATTATACTATAGATCAACAGTTGTAAAAACAGCATGGTACTGACACAGTAACAGATATACTGACCAGTGGATTAGAATAGAAGATACAGAAACAAACCCACACATCTTTAGTTAATTAATCTTTGACAAAGGGGCCAAACTCATACACTGGAGAAAAGACAGCCTTTTCAACAAATGGTGCTGGGAGAACTGAATATCTATCTGTAGAAAGATGGATCTAAACCCCTATATTTCACCATGCACAGGATCAACTCAAGAAGAATCAAAGACTTAGAAATTAGACCTGAGACTGTGTAGTTATTAGAGGAGAGCATAGGTTCAACACTACAACATATAGGCACAGGCAGTAACTTTCTCAACAAAACCTCCAAAGCTCAGGAAATCAAAGCAAGAATTAACAAGTGGGATAGCATCAAATGAAAGTTTCTTCTCATCAAAGGAAACCATCAAGAACCTAAAGAGGAGCTGAGCGTGGTGGCGCACGCTTGTAATCCCCGCGCTTGGGAGGCAGAGACAGGAGGATTGAGCAGGTTCGAAGCCAGCCGCGCGCACTGGCTTAGGAGACCCTGTTTCCAAATAAAAAATATAAAAATAGGTATGGGAGTGTAGCCCGGAGGTAGAAGGGCTTCCAGGAACCCCAGTACCACCAAAAAAAAATAATAACCTAAAGATGAAGTGTACAGAATGGGCAAAGATCCTTACCAGTCACCACTCTGATAGGGGGCTAATATCCAGAATATACAAAGAGCTCAAAAGACTCGACACTAGCAAAACAAGCAACCCAATCAAGAAATGGGCAAATGGACTAAATAGACACTTCACAAAAGAAGAGCTACAAAGGGCCAATAGATACATAAAAAGATATTCTACGTCATTGGCCATCAGGGAGATGCAAATCAAAACTACACTGAGATTCCATCTAACCCCAGTCAGAGTGGCAAGCATAAAGAAATCAAATAACAACAAATGCTGGTGAGGATGTGGGGAAAGAGGAACTCTTTTACACTGTTGGTGGGAGTGCAAACTAGTTCAGCCACTATGGAGATCTGTGTGGAGATTCCTAAGAAAGCTCGGAATAGATCCACCATATGATCCAGCTCTACCACTTCTGGGTATTTTTCCAAAAGGGTTGAATTCAGAGAAATATAGCAACATATGCATACCTATGTTCATAGCAGCACAATTCATAATAGCCAAAATATGGAACCAACCCAGGTCTCCATCAACAGATAAATGGATTGCAAAACTCTGGGAAATACACACAATGGAATTCTACTCAGCCATAAAGATGAACAAAATCATATCATTTCCAAGAAGATGGAAAGTCCTGGAGAACATTGTGTTAAGTGAGATCAGCCTAGCACAGAAGAAGAAGGTACAGATGTTTCCTCTAATATGCCCAAACTAGGGAACATAGAGGATACCAGTGGGACTCCAGATAATGTGGGGGAAATACCAGCAAAGCTTGAATGGAATGATAGGAGAGGAGGAAGGCTGAACTTGATTAATGAGGGTCTATATCCGAATATGTGTAAAATTATGAATATGGCATGGTTACCCTGGAAAATCATTGGTGGGAGGGGGGAAGGAAAAACGGAGGTGGGGGGGAAAGGGCACCAAGGATAGTTTAAATGTATACCATTTATATTCAATAAAAAAATTAAAAACTTAAAAAATAAATAAAAGATAAAAAAATAAAATCTGGAATGATCCAAGGATATTCACTATCCTTTTTATTCCAGAGCATATAAAATTTGAGGACATTCAGGCAAGAGAAAAATTGATAGGTATGAATATGAAAAATAAAATAAAGTTCTTTTTCAGAAGTGAGATGGTGATGATGGTGATGATGATGATGATTACAGTATTGGGGATAGAACCCAGGGGCATTCTACCTCCGAGCTACACCCCCAGCCCTATTTTTTATTCTTTATTTTGAAACAGGGTCTCACTGAGTTACAATTGTCCTAAGTAGTAGCTGAGACTGTCTTTGAACCACGATCCTCCTGTCTCAGCCTCCCAAATGCTGAGATCAAGGAGTGAGATTATTAGAAATGTAGAACTTATATAAATGAACACTATATACAAGACTGATATACAAAAGTCAAATGTAATTTTAGATAAGTTAACAACTAAAAGTAAATTTTAAAAACTTATAGCAATAGAATATAAATTAAAATACCTATATCTAAAATGTACAAGATTATTTTGCTTATCAAGAATTGTTTTAGTGTTGTTTAAATTCTTTGTATATTCTCAGTATTAGTCCTCTACCAGAGGAGTAGCTGACAAAAAGGTTCTCCCATAACGTAGGCTCTATATTCAGACTTTTGATTACTTTGCTGCACAGAAGCTTTTTAATTTAATGCTATATCATTTATTGGTTCTCATTTTTATTTCCTGAGCCTTGGAGGGCTTATTGAGGAAGTCTCTACTAGTGACTATATGTTGAAAAATTGGTCCTATGCCCTCTTCTAGTAATTGCAAAGTCTCTGTTTGATTTCTATTTCTTTACTTTGAGTTGACTCTTATGCAAGATGAGAGATTGGGGTCTAGTTCTATCCTTTTACATATGGGTTACAAATTTTCCAAAATACATTCAAAATAATACAAAAAAATTGCCCCGAATCACAAAGCACACTTAAAAGAAAGTTTAAAGAACCTAAATAAAGATATTATCATATTCCTTGACCATGAGACTCAGCATCATGAAGCTATAGACTATAAATCTAATGAAATCCAAATGAAAACACCAATAATTTATTTCTACATAAAATTGAAAAACTAATTATAGTTATAAAAGTACAAAAGCAAAGCTTAAAATAATCTTTTTTATTGGTCCACTGTAATCATACATCTTGATAAAGTTCAGGGTGAACTTTAATAATTGAGCCAGCCCCAATTTCCCACCCTACTCCCTCTCCCTACCTTTCTGTGTTTAATATATTGATTGCCTTTGATAAGTATGTGTGTGTACATCATGCCCATTGAGGTTAAGATAATCTTAAAGAACAAAAAGCTAGTTGCAAATACCAAGACTTAATGTCAAGCCACAGAAACAAATACTATATAATACTTACTTACTATTTGGTATTGCCAATAAAAGAAAATTCAGAAATCTGCCCATGTACACTCAATTGCTGCCCAAAGGAAGACACCCATGCTATGGAATAAAAATAAACTTTTTAAGAGAAACAATCAAGAATATGAAGACAAAACTCTTTAAAATAAGAGAAAATTTTTGTCATCTATTCCCCTGAAGAGCATTAATATCCAGAACGCATAAAGAACTCAAAAACACTTAACACAAAACCACCCAAATAGCTCGATCAATAAATAAGTGAAAAAATTATATATTTCTCAAAAGAAGAAATACAAATGGCCAATAAATATAGAAAAATGCTCAAAATCTTTAGCAATCAGGGAAATGCAAATTAAGAGTATACTGAGATTCCATCTTACTCCAGTTGGAATAGCAATCACCAAGACTACAAGTAATAAATGCTGATGAGGACACGGGGAAAAAGAAACACACCCTTTTGGTGGAATCATAAATTAGTACAAACATTATGGAAATCTATATGAAGGTTTCTCAAATGACTATACACATACATACAACAACAAAGCTTTACTCAGCCAAAAATAATAAAATTATAAAGAACTCAAACTTTCACATGACATGATACTCACTTAGAAGACCCAACAAACTCAACCAAAAGGCTTATAGAACTGATCAACAAATGCAGCAAAGTGTCTGGATACAAAATCTATCTTAAAAAATCAGAAGCTTGGCTGGGCATGGTGGCACACACTTGTAATCCCCGCACTTGGGAGGCAGAGACAGGAGAATCATGCAGGTTCGAAGCCAGCCACGTGCGCTGGCTTAGGAGACCCTGTTTCCAAATAAAAATGTAAAAAATAGGTCTGGGAGTGTAGCCCGGAGGTAGAAGGGCTTCCAGGAACCCCAGTACCACCAAAAAAAAAAAAATCAGAAGCTTTTCTGTACACCAACCATAATTCCACTGAAAAAGAAATTCAGAAAACACTTCCACTCATGATTTCCCACAAATGTAAAATACTTAGGAATAAACTTAGCCAAGGAGGTAAAAGACCTCTAAAAAGAAAATTATAAAACATTGAAAAAAGAAATCAAAGAAGAACTTAGAAGATGGAAAGATCTTCCATGTTCATGGATAGGCAGAATAAATATCATCAAAATGGCCATACTTTCAAAAGTGATCTACACATTCAATGCAGCGCCCATAAAATTACTAAGATCATTCCTCAAAGACATAGAAAAATCAGTCCTTAAGTTCATTTGAAACAACAAAAAAATCAGAATAGCCAAAGTAGCTCTCAGAAAAAAAAAAAAAAACATGCAGGAGGAATCACAATACCTGACTTTAAACTATATTAAAAAGTCATTGTAATAAAAACAGCACAGTACTGGCACAAAAACAGATACACAGATCAACAGAGAATAGAAGATTAAGAAACAAATCTATATACTTACAGCCAATTGATTATTTGACAGCCCATTGATTTTTTTTTTACAAAGGGGCCAAAAACATACACTGAAAATAGGATAGTCTGTTCAACAAATGGTGTTGGCAAAACTGGTTAACCACATGCAGAAAAATGGAAATAAATCCTATTTCTAAGCCTGAACAAGAGTCAATTGAAGATGGATCAAAGACTTGGAAATTAGACCATAGACCGTGAGGCTCCTTGAAGAGGGTTCAACACTGTAACACATACTCACAGATAAAAACTTTCTGAACAAGACCCCAAAGGCACAAGAAAATAAAAGGTGAATCAATATGTGGAATTGAATGAAACTGAAGACCTTCTATACAGCAAAGGAAACTGTCAAGAACCTCAACTAAAAGCCAATAGAATGGGATATTTTTGCCACCTACTCATTTGATGGAGGACTAATACCTAGAATATACAGAGAACTCAAGAAACTCAGCACTAAGAAAATAAATAACCCAATCAAAATATGTGCAAGTGAATTAAATTGATACCTCAGGAAACAAATTCAAATGGCCAATAAATGCATGAAAAATGCTCAACATCATTGGCAATCAGAGAGATGCAAATCAAAACTACCCTGAGGAAGAATGCTTAGGTTGTTCAATGGAGGATCTACATACGAATATGTGTAATAGTATAAATATAACATGGTTAACCTAAAAACTCTTTATTGGGTAGGGGGGTGAAATGTGGGGAAGAGGGCACAAAGCACAATCTAAATGTACACCATTTTCAATATGTTCAACTTATAATAAAATAAAATGTGGAAGAAAAAAAGAGGTGTAGTTATATTAAAAACAAAAAACTACCCTGAGATTTCACCTAACTCCAACTAGAATGGCAATCATTCAAAACACAAACAACAACAAATGTTGTGAGGATGTGGAGAAGTAGGAACTCTACAGTGTTGGTGGGACTGCAAAGTAGGGCAACCACTTTGGAAAACAGTATGGAGGATCCTCAGAAGAATAGGAATGAACTTACCATTTGATCCAACAATACCACTTCTGGATATCTACCCAAAAGAATGGAAACCAAACTACCAAACTAATGCATGCATATCTATGTTTATAGCTGCACAATTCATCATAGCCAAACTCTGGAACCAACCAAGATGTCCATCAATAGGTGAATGGATTACAAAACTATGGGATATGTACACAATGGAATTTTACTCAGCCATAAAGAAAAAACACAATTACATCATTTAAAGGGAAATGGATGGAACTGGAGGACATTATGCTAAGTGAGATTAGTCAGTCACAAAAAAATAAGAAATTGTATGCTTTCCCTAATATGTGAAAGCTAGAGAGAAATGGGTAACAGAAGAAACTCTAGCTGAAGAAGATCCTATAGAGGAGCAAATAAGGAGACCTGAGGGGATAGGAAGGGGAAGAGGGAAACTCTATAAAACACACGATGTATTTAAACATATCAATCACTAAGCCAAGCATGGCAAGGAGGGATGGGGAGGGAATGGGGTGGGGACCGGGTAAGCACTAACTGGGTGATGTGTGCATGTATGTCTACAAAAGTCTTTTATCCCATTAAGATGTATGACTACAGTGCACCAATAAAAATTTAAATAAAGAATAAAATTATGTCATTTACAAGAGAATGGATTAAACTAAAGAGCATCATGCTAATAAGTAAGATCATCCACACTCAGAGATATCAAGGGTTGCATGTTTTTCTCTCATATGTGGAACCCAGAAAGTAAAATGTAAAGAAAAGGGAATTAATGAAAATTAGGAGATTAACAGATGAGGGGAAGGTGATCAGGCAAGGAGGCAGGAGAGGGAGAGAGAAAGTATGGGGAAGGAAGCAAACACAAAATCATAGTGAAATGTCACTATCATGTACAATTACAACTCATCAATATGTTTTTAAATGTATTGGTGCATTGTAATCCTACATCTTTATGAGCACAGGATGGTAGAGGCACACATTCACACATTACTCATTTAGCCCTTCCCCAATTCCCACCCCATTCCCTTTTCCCTCCTTCCATCTCCTGTTAGGCTTAGTTATTGACTTTGATTTGTGAATGTATATCATGTGCATTAATTTAGGTTAAAAAGAGAAACTAATTCTCTAAATTATAAAAAGGGGAAAATGGTTATCATATAATCTAAGGTTCCTGAATCATATTTATAAAATAAAATGTTTCCTATCTAATAATATAAAAATTATCTTTTTCAATAAGTGGTTCTGGGCAAAAAGAAAGCATCTATACATAAAAATATAAGCATTAACCCATTCCTCATATCATTCACAAAATCAATTTTAAATAATTAAAGACTAAACTTAAAATAACAAAATTTTTTAAAAGAAACAATTTTTCATGCACTTGTAGTATATTCCTTCAACAGGATACAAAAAACACTAAACATGATAGAAAACACATGTATAAAATTGAGGGAGATGGGGGGAAGACTTGAAGAGGAGGAACACCTCAATGGACATGATACATCTATACAAACTTGACAAAGCCAATCACTGTGTTGAACACAGGAAGGTGGGGAGGGAGATGAGTGGGGTGGGAACTGAGGGAGGGCCCAACACACGCCACGTGCAGGTATCCTCCATCATCCTGAACTTCATCAAGATGTATGATTACAATGCAACAATAACAATACATAAAAATAAAATATTTTAAGTAAAAAAATAATAAAATTAAGAACTTCTCTTAGTCAAAAAATAAAGATCACCGTTAAGAAAGCAGAAAAGCAAACCATTAATAAAAGATACTTGTAACAAAGGATGTGGATTCACAACACACAAAGGCCTCCAAAATCAATGTTAAAATCTACCTCACCAAAAAGGACCAAGAAAGGGTAATTCAAGAAAGGAAAGTGACCAAAAACATATAAAAAGTTATTCAACTTCTTTATTACTTCTCTGAGAAATACAAATTAACCCTACAATGTGATACAAACATCCCTGAATACATCAGAATGACCAAAATAAAAAAAGACAATACTAAAAGTTGATGAAAATGTGGAGGTCTGTAAATCTTAAACAACTAGTGGAAGTGCAAACTAATATATTTACTTTGGAACACTTATGACATTAATCACTGATCTACCAAAGCTGGACATATCCAAGTCCTGTGAGACATCAATTTTTCTCTGAAGTATATTCCCAAATGAAAGAAGTTATGCATAAGAATATTCCTAAGTACATTATTCATACAGCCATTAATTAGAAACAATACAAATATCAACAAAAGGACAAATCCGGAGTCATCTATTCACAAAGCTGAATATCATCTATCAGTGAGAATGAATGAATGACAGCACATGATATGGGTAAACTCAAACAAAATGAAAGATATTTAATACTTTAAAACACATATGAGTTCATTTACATTAAGGCCAATGACCACCCATCTGAACTATGCTGTTGAGCGAGCAAGTTTCAGAAGCAAAAGTATGAAGAAAGCAAGAAGATGATTATCACTGATATCATAATAGTGGCTAGTTTCAGAAAATGTCAGGGTTATCAATTATAAAGAACAGGCATCATTCTGAGTGACTGGTGATGACACATGTTTTCACTTTCTGTTAACTCTTTAATATTGCACTTTATTGTAAATGTTATAATAATTTTTAAATTGCTTGTAAAATAATTAAATTCCAAATGAACTAAGACTTTAAGGTAAAACTCAAAATTGTTTGTAAAATAATTAAATTCCAAATGAACTAAGACTTTAAGGTAAAACTCAAATGACAAAACCTTTGGGCTGGGTGTTGTTATGCATGCTTATAAACCCAGCATTTGGGAGGCTGAGATGGGAGGATCACGGTTTGAGGCCAGCCTCAGCTACTTAGTGAGCCCTTCTGCAACTTGAGACCTTGTTTCAATATAAAGAATAAAAAGTAGGGCTGGGGGTGTATCTCGGAGGTAGAATACCCCTGGCTTCTATCCCCGGTACTGCAAAGAAAAACAAAAACTTTGCAATTTAAGAAAAAAGAGTAAGGATGGAAATGGAGGGATGCAATCCATACATGAGGAAGACTTTCTTAATTACATCTGAAAGTCTAGAGTCACAAAAACAAAAAAAAGACATGATTAAACGGTTAAAGCTTTATTATATTTGCCATAAATTGTCTGTAAACTGGATGAGAAACAAAGGGTTAAAATCTTATGATGTTTGATCTTATTTTTCTAAAACATAATAAAATGTGTACACTGTATGTTTATAGAAGTACATTTATTCATGCACTGAATTACATGCACATGGCTAAAATCTAGGATGTTCTTATTGAAGAGGTGGAAGAATTGTATGAATGGATAAGGAAAGGAGAGAAGGAATCCAAGTAAATATAGAAAAAGGAAAATTACAAGAGAAATCCTACATTTTATGTGTGTGTGGTACTGGGGATGGAACCCAGGGGCATTCTACCTCCAAGCTACAGCCCCAGCCCTATTTTTTATTCTTTATTTTGAAACAGGGTCTCACTGAGTTGCAAAAGGCCTAAGTAGCTGAGGTTGTCTGTGAACCACGATCCTCTGGCCTCAGCCTCCCAAATTCAGGGATTACAAACGTGCACCACCACGCCTAGCTCAACCCTACACTTAATAATATGATCATACTTATTCATATTATATTTATGTAATATGAATTATCAAAAAGCACTAGCCTCACTTTAGACAGCTGAAATGTCTTTTTTCTTTTTTTAAAAAAAGGCTTTAAAAAGTAAGAGAAGGCAGTCATGGAAAGAGAGATGAAGTAAGCTAAAAAAATTTTTAACATGTAGAACTGAATGCCACTAGATGTCAGTAAAACCCCCCAAAAGTTAAAGAAACGTTCTTAACTCCTGGGAAAATTTGCGTTTATCTACAATCATTATTTCACAGTATATTTGATTTATACTATATTCAAATTAAATGTATAGATTACCAGAAATGAATAAAGATCCTTAAAAGACAGACTGCAAGTATTATTAATACAGAGGTTAATATTAGTATATATGATCCCTATTTACTAAGATTAACTGGATTTTTGTCTTAAAAACTCATTGATGTGAGCCAGGTGTGGTGGCACACAATTGTAATCCCAGCATTCGGGAGGCTGAGACCAGAGGATCGTGGTTCACGGACAGCCTCAGCTACTTAGTGAGACCCTCTAAAACTTAGTGAGAATAAAAAATAGGGCAGGGGGTTTAGCTCAGACTTCAAATGTTCCTGGGTTCCATTCCCAGACCCACACACAAAAAAAAATAGAAACTCATTAATGTGCTAAAAAGGTGACAAAACATAATATTTATTTAATCAATATGCATTTTTCTCTTATCAGCTATGTGTAAAATATGGAGACCAACAAATCATATTTATTAAGGGTTTTAATCAACAAGAGAACAAAATGTCAACCAAATAAAATGTAACAAATAAGTCAGTGCAAACTAATGTACTGGCAAATCATCTAGAACTGGGACAGAGTCGTGCAGCTGAGGAGCTCAGAACCACACTGAGAAGCTAAAAGTCCTCATTAACTTTTTCACTGAGATTCAGTTAACTCATTACTCTCACTGTGCAAACAGCCCTAATTTACGTTATTATGTGGTTAAGTTACCCACCTGTTCCTATTACTACCTCAAAGACTGGTATATAAAACAACTATTTTATTAACCCCATGAATCCTGTAGGTTAGGAATTTGGAGAGTTGGTTTATCTCACACAATGCTCAGAAGTCTCAATAAGAATAACTCAGCCTCCTGGGATGAGGTACTATTCACAAGAGTCCTTAACGCCCAAGTCTCCTCAAATGGTGCAGGTTTCTCAGAGTTTGGCTATATCAAGTAGCTGGATTTATCAAATAATGCCCTCACAGTACCAGAGGCAAATGATCCAGAAAATAAGGTGAAAGCTACAACAACAACTTTTATGACTCAGGCTTGTAATGTCATATGGCATTTCTTCCACCATAAGCTACTCTCCAAGTAGTTAGTTACTCACCTTCCCAGATTCAAGAGAAGGATAACCATACTCTACCTTTTGGTGAGGAGTAGCAAGTTCATACTGAACAAGAACGTATGAGATGGGAAATATTATTGTGACAGTCTTTGGAAAATATACTGTGACACAGTCTTCCCACAGGCCGCTAAAATCCACATTCCTCTCACATGAAGAATACTCTACACTATCCTCAAGACCTCTGAAGTCTCGTTTTACTGAGACATCAAAATAAAATCTTGAATCTCATCATCAAAATCAGGTCTAATTGCAGATTAGGCTCCCCAAAACTTGTTCCTCAAGTATAATTCCTCTTGATCTGAAAACCTACAAAACAAGAGAGGCAAAGTTAGCTAAGCATCTATTCGTGAGACAAGCATTGAATAATTTCTACACATATTCTTGTGCAAAAAAAAAAAAATACTAGCAGGTATATAGCAGACACTAGTCCACAACAATACGGTGCCAGTTCCTGGATTAAGTTTTAGTCCCTGGAAACTGATCTGCATAACTCTCAGAGCCATTTCCTGAACTTCTGACTTGATCCCATCAGGAAACCTACTTTACCACATTTGCATCTGAATGATACTGTCCAACTTCATGGTCATAGTACTTTGGACACCAAAAGGCTTTTTCTTTTTCACTATATTTTTCAGTAAATTTTTATACCATTTCTTTTAAATTCTTTAAAAACTTTAATGAGCTGCTTTTGGATAAATTACAGTCTATTAGATAAAGTTCACAGGCACAAATCTCTTAAATAAGTCCTTCTTTACCATATGTTTTAACCTAAGGACTAAAAGCATGCCTAGAAGCTTATTTTTGCCTACTTAAAGGGCCTGTGAGAAAGCACCTCAGATGTTTCTAAAGTCTTAAGGAAGAGTTTCACAATCACACCCAAATCTCATCTTTACCTAAAGAGGTTTTCCCATCAGTCCCAAAAGAATGATCTTTCCCTCAGGACCCTTTTAAAATGAGGATGGTTTACCATCTTGACAAGCTAGGAATGAAGAGTAGTTTTATTTTTAAATCCAAAAAGCTGTAATTAATATATATTTCTCTAAATTTTTCTTAAAAACTAAATAATAAAATAAATTTTAAGCCTTATCTTCTCTACCTATATTTTAACCATAAGAAAACACCAGCTGGCACTTCCAACATTTTACTTGGAAACTTCTTAGTTTTATTCCTTAGTTTATGTGTACATTTTTAATTTTTCATATTATGTCAGTAGCAGTTCTGCTAAATGTTTTTACTATATATAATAAAGACACCCCAAATTGGGGATTGGGATCCCCAACTTCCAACAAATTTTCCTCAACTCTCTTAAGGCCCTCACTGACAATACCCCTGAGACAGGTCAAGTCTCCTCTCTTCAAGGCCCTTCCAGTTTCTGTCCACTGCTCTTTCCAAAAGTTATGGTATCATCTCAATTCTGCTACCAAATCTGTTCCAGGCATTATTTCTATGTAACAACCATACTGCAAAACTTGATGAAAAAAATGAATATTATCATACTCCCAGATTCTATGAGGCAGAAATTAAAATAAGATATAGCTGGACTGACTCTTCTTAGCTCTACTATGTGTGTGTCTCATCTAAGGAAATTAAATGATCACAGGCTGTATCAATAAAAAAAAATCATGTCCTCTTAAACATGTCCTCTCCATGTGGCATGGGCTTCTCCATGGCATGGCAACCTCAGAGTAGCAAGATATATCTTTATAGGGCTCAGGATGAAGCCCACTCTAGTGAACAAGAAAGAGGTATCTAGCCTTGTGTGACCCAGCCTCAGAAGCCACACAGTATCAATTCTCTATATTCTTTAAGAAAAGGATGGGGAGAGGTGATCATGTTACAACTAGTTTGGGGAAACAAAATTCTCCATACCAGTTTATCAAGAAAATTGTGAAGAAACTGAAAATGTTATGGTCATTACGCATAATGATAAAGGAAAGAACTAACGGCTATAACACTTAGACTTCTATCTTTGCAGCCTCTCAAAAACCTATCAAAAGAAAACAAAAATGAATATTAAAAGATAAAAGTCTGTGTGAATGTATGGCACACTTAACTTAATCTTAAACTACATTTTGATGTGAGACATTATAGTACCAATAAATGCATAAAATAAAATATAAGAGGGATAAAAACAGCAATAGATCTGATACCGATTTCAATGGGTGATAACGGGAGATTTTGCTGGGAGATGACTGGACAAAGGAACATACTCTCTCCCTGTTTCTTATGAGAAACTTCCTGCTACCACACCCAACTTTCTCTTCTCTGTTCCCTCTTCCTCTTCTAGAAAGGTAAGACTATTACTAAGCTCCTTGAATCTCGGTATATGGTGAAAGCCAACCATCTTAAATTTTAAATACAATTTCCAATACTATAGCAAATATATCACGGGGATTTATTTTTACAAAGAAATGTGTGAGTATATAGAGTCTTTTTAAAATATCACAGTTGACTGTTATTCTCTACTGTGATAAATTGGACCAGTGATTCCAGTCCAACTGCAAACCAGGTAATCACCTTTCCACTACTGTGTGGAAGTCAGCAGGTTTATTCCATATAGTAGCATTTTTAAAACTGTTATTTGGGAGTATACTATTGGGTCTCTGAATCCTTTCAGAGAGTCTGTGAGGTAAAAACTACTTCCTTAATAATATTGTCTTCTGCCTCTCCCACTCTCTTTCTGTCACAAGTATAGTGGAATTACCAGGAGCTGTATGGTGTATGATACATGAAAAGACTAAATGTAGAAGCAGCTATAAGAATACAGCTATTTCTACTAAGCCAAAAAATAAACTTACAAAATTTAAAACAATACTATTCTATTTGTTTTATAAATATCATCTTTATAATTTTAACTATATAAAATATAACTAGACTGTTACCACTTATAATGTACTAAAATATATTATATCCTTAGCTTTATTGTATATATATAATTTGCAGTACTGGGGATAGAGTCCAGGGGCATTCTACCTCTGAGCTACACCCCAAACCTATTTTTTATTCTTTGTTTTGAAACAGGGTCTCTTTGAGTTGCAAAGGGCCTCACTAAGAAGCTTAGGCTGTCCACAAACCGTGATCCTCCTGTCTCAGCTCCCAAATGCCAAGATTACACAGTAAATATTAATAAAAATCCACACAAATAAAGGCCCTCTTACATCCCCAATAATATAATATGTAAGATCAGAAAAGAAACATGAAATCTACTCCCCTAGCAAAATTATACCAGAAATATGGCAGGCATCTCATTTGGTGATGACAAGCATAACTGAGGGCAGAATAGAACACTGTCCAAAAAGCAAAGAGAAACTCTACACACACTGAATAATGATTCTCAGTCTATATCATATTCAACCCCTCCCAGACTGGCAGTCTGACTTGCAACTCACCAAGCAGGAAAAGAGAGTGTTGCCAGCAACAGAAACTGACCAAAGAAAAACTAGCATAATAAAATGCTTCATCTCTACAGGTTCATCCTTTGGCTCCTACGTGAAGGTCTAACTATCTTTTCAGTCTCTTCACTTATCAGAGTGACTGAAGAAAAAAGATGTTTGAGGAAAATCTTTTAACACTAGAGAGAATAAAACCAGTAGTGCAAAGGGAATAGAACTCTTTAAAAAAAGTTTTTTGCATCACTGAAATAAAAGATAGCTACAGAAAATAACCAGAGAGGTATAGAAGACCCTTTATCAGACAAGTAGGCAGCATCCCTGAGCCCAAGGGATCAATCTCAAATACATTTTGATGACTCCTTCATATCCTTTGTGACAGAGAGAATAGCTTCTCATGTGCTTATGTTTTTCCCTTCCATACAGTATCCTTTATCTTTATAATCTTACAAGGCAAACTTATAAATATACTTTATATACTTATAAGGTCTTGTGAGAACTTTTGATTATCTGACCCTAGGTAATTGCTAAAATATGTGAAATAAAATAACTGAGAGGGGTTCTAACAGCTTGCTCAGTTGGTTGAGTGAAGTGTGAACATAATGGTGCCCTACACTGAAGTCCAGATGCCCACAATTTTCCTCGTATAATATAGAACAATGGTGCTCTAGGTGTGGTACTCAGACTTGTATCACCTAAGGACTGATAAAAATTAAAATTCTTGGGCCTATTCCAGTAACTAAATCAGAATCTCTGGCAGTGGGATCCCAAATTTTGTTTGAACAAGCCCTCCAGAGATCTGATGAATGTCAAAGTTTGAAAATATCTTATAGAGAAGAAATCCAAAGCCATTGAGGAGATAGGAGTACAAATATATTAATTACATGTGACCTGCCTTTCTTTATGTCCTCCAGGAGGATAAAGAGAATACTCCCTTCACCACTGACTTGAGAAATACATCAGAAAAGGCTCTGCAGTGGCTATCATCTGCATGCCAGGAATAACAGTGACAACGATGCCCTGAAATGGGCTCACTGTAATCATGAAGAATTATGGAGTCCCACGGTGGCAGAGTCCAAGAGAAGGCACTAACCACCAGTGAGAAGGCGTATGTGACTACTATAATGGGGAGATAGGAGCAACAATGAAAATGGCTCAACCCACACAAATCTGTAGCAGTGGTCAATCAATCACAGTGTTCCTAGAACTGAGTAGGCAGCTCTCTACTAAAGTTTCACTTGATCTACCTAAGACAAAAGCTCTCTGGTAGATGGTGGCCCAGCTTAATCACTACACAGTCACTCACTGCCCCTCATCCCGTCCCCAGAACTGATTGAATTTACAATCTCAGAACACTCTGAACGAAGGTGACACTGAATGAAGGTGGGTTTCATTATGGAAAATGGCCCAAAAGTTTCTATAGAAAGTGATCCTTCTAGCTTTCCTCAAAAAGGCTTAAAGATATTTATTTAGCAGGATGTCTGCACAGCGAAAAAAAGTAAACAAACCACTTAACAATGGACCAAGTCACCACACAAACTGAGCTACCCCTTACAAAACGAGTATCTAACTCATGAACTATAACATCTGGGAACAATGTTCCATCAACTGGAAGAGCATTTTTAAGACCAGGACCAAACAGATCCTGAAGGCATGCATGAATACACACACACACACACACACACACACACACACACACACACACCTATACCTACACCTACATATACATACATACAAATACATATCTATGTATACATGGATGCTGGTGTGTGTGTGTGTGTGTGTGTGTGTGTGTTTCAGCATCCATGGCATCACTGCTATTTTCCCTTTATTCCCTATGACCCTCCATGGAGTGGTTCCCTGACAACAACCAACAGCATCTTCTAGATATTTTTAAAAGTGACGAGGGATCAAAGAATTAGAACTTCAGTCCTGAATTACAGATAATATGTACTAAAATGACCCCAAAATGAATATATACAGTATTACAGAACAATCAGAACTAATATTTTAGTAGTTGGTGGGAAATTTTCAATAACCAACAAGAAAATGTTAGACTTCTTGTTCCTACCCCAATTTCTGCTGACTTAAAAGTCTTATTCCCAAAGGAAGAATGTTTCCATCAGGAATCCCCCCCCCCAATTCTATTACACTAAAAGCTGAGGTTAGCACTGGCTACTTCAGAATACTCATGCCACTGAACTAACAGCAAAAAAGAAAGCTCCTTACTATATTGGCTGAAATAGTGTGGATGCTAAACAAAATCAGAGAAGAATATTCTCAGAATCCAAGTGATTGCCTGTGTTACTCCCAACTGCTTCTGTGACCAAAAGAAAATGCTCATAAAAATAACTAGAGAATTCTAGTTTGGGCCATGGGAATAACTAGTATTAGACTTTTTCCTATTTTAAATAACTACACACAAAACCTAAACAGAATATATGAAACTTTTGGCATTTGAAACAACCCATGAAGGGCTGGCTATAATTCTTGATAAAGAAAAAACACATGAGAGAATGTCTATACTCATTCCAAGTCCTCTCCCTAAGAAAATTACCTAGACCATAGTGCAAGAAGTAGGCCAAGAATGAAGCAGTGTTTTTTTCTAAATTAAGAATGAAAAAAATCAAATTCAAGACTATAATGTTAGTCAGGCATGGTGATGTACACTTGTAATCCCAGTACTTAGGAGGCAGAGAAAGGAGGGTTGAAGGCTCACAGTCAGCCTCAGCTACTTAGTGAGGCCCTCTGCAACTTTATGAGACCCTGTTTCAAAATAAAGACTAAAAACTAGGTCTGTGGATGTAACTGGGAGGTAGAACGTCCCTGAGTTCAATCCCCAGTACTGAAAAAAAAAAAAAAAGACTATAACGGTGGTTGTGATGTGGGAGTCAGCAAGGAATTGAGCAGAGCACAGAACTGTGCATGGTATTTCCCTTAGCTCCTTAAACAACTCCCGGGCTTCAAGTTCAAAGAAAAGATTCTATTTGGTGGTAGTGTTGAGAGGCTCTGAAGTGGGAAGAGATTCCTGAGGTAATGAAGTTCTTGGGATATTTTGCAGAGGGAGCCCAGTCAGAATGAAAGCACTCTGGAAAACCACCAGTGTGTTCAGCAGAGACCTCACAAGATTAGGCCACAAAAGTGAGGTATCACAGAACCTCTGTTCTCAGCCATGCTAATCCTTGCCCAAAGAATGCGCGATTGGCGACATGGTGGCAAGGACAGATGCCCTCCTACTTCTCCATGTGTGCAACACTCTGGATACTTCCAGCCAATGATAACCAACAATCTCTGCCGCAGACACTCCTGTCAGCAGAAGAGACCAATGATGAACCTTCAGCAGGGTGAATCTCTTATAAGGAGAGAGATAACCACATACTCAATCCTTGCCGGTGTAATGACTCTCTGTAATAGAACTGATACCTACTTTGGATGTGGAATAATTTACTATAGCATATACATCAGCTCCAGTTAGAATCTACATCTGTCTTACTTCCATGTGACCTCATACAGCATTACTTCAGCTCAAGAGACAATTTATGGTAAAGGAGTTGCACTAATAAGTGCACAGCTCTGGGACCTACTGATCTTCCCCATATCACAATGGCAGAATGGCCTGCTAGAAGGGTCAAAGCCGCCAATAAGTGAGTGACCACAGCCTAAGCTTAAGGTGCTAACTTCCAAAAGATGGTAAATATGCTAAAATAATAGCTAATGTATGGTGGGTTGGTACCCCATAGCTGGAACACAAAAGGACTCCAACCTCATTTTCTTCAGATGGACATGTCTGGCATGTATCCTTCAGCTTCTTAGGAAATAGGCTTCCGTTGCACCTAACAGTGATCTCAATAATATATCCTTATCTTTGCTTTTTTTTTCCTCCTCACTTACATCATTCTCCCCCACTTCTTATTCCTGTATCCCCAGAAAACTAATTGTATCTGGCCTCAAATTTTTCATTCTGAGAAATCCTCTATCACTAACTCTGAACCCACAGAAAGAGGGCTGACCATAGGTTCAAGGGAACTGCATACATTATATGCAGATACTATGCCATTTTATATACGGATTTGAGCATCTATAGTTGTTGGTATCTTCAGAGGTTCTTGAAATCAATCCACAGAGGACACTGAGAGACAACTATAACATCAGCATGCCTGGTTGGTGGATTTCAAACGTCTTATAGCCATACCTGAAGATGTTCATCAATGTCAATGTGAAAGTAAATTTCTAGTTAAAGGTCATAGTCATGGTCCCATTTGATATTTTTATTAGTCTTATGGACAACGATGACTTTTTAAACACATGACACATTTTAAGATGGCATGCAGATAATATTTGGGTTAACACAACAAGATCCATAAGATAGATGACAATTCTGCCTCACCCTCCAGAAATTGCATTTCTGGGTGTATTTCCAGGAGAATTGAAATCAGTGTGTTGAAGAGACATCTGCATCCCCATCTTAACTTCAGGCCTAGTCACAATAGCCAAGATGTGGCATCAACCTGTGTGTTCAACAATAGATGAATGGATAAAGGTTTGGTATATATGCATAATGGAATACTACTCATCCTTTGAAAAGAAACAAATCCCAACACGTATAATAATATGGGTGAACCTGAAGACTATTATGCTAAGTCAAGTAAGTCAGACAGAGAAAGAAAAATCTCACATGTGGAGTCTAAAATAGTCAAACTCACAGAAGCAGAAAGTAGAACAGTAATTTCTGTGGACCCAAGAGGTATGATGTACTCTCTACCATCAATTTCCAACTCCTACACTACAGAAGGCTAAAATTCTAGAAAAAAAAAATTCCAGATACATTTTACTTAATGTATTTAAATATAAGCTGTATTTTTGTAATACATCAACTTTTTTAGCTGTACTACAGTTCCATAATTTCCTTTATTATATGTGTGCATTCTCTAAAAGGCTGTCCCACATAACTTTCGAGCGTCAACTCATGGGTCACATTACTGCAAATTCCTTTTAAGTGGTTCTTCAATCTTACAAAGTTAGGTACACCAACTCTCATATATTCCCATTGTGTATACCTTTACTACGTATCACTCCTTATCATATAAATGATGAGTTTATATAGCTGATATCACTGCTTATTAGCTTGTTTAGTTTATGTCTTTATGTTTAGAAAGGATAAAAGAGACAAACTAGAAAGCTTACTTGCGGTATTTAAATTACTAAATATTGCAGATGTTATATAACTCAGTCATGCAGCTGCCCATCAGTTTATTAGGACTGGATCAGTGCTACTGTGTGCATTATGTGGAAATAGAAAAAAAACCTCCATTACCATGTACAGTTTATACACGTTAGAAAAAACAAAAATATAAAGTCAAACTACAAATAGATGTAAATATAAAATAAAATGAAAAAAGAAAATATCAAGGTATAAGCTAAAGACAAAACAAGGATAGATGAAGTCTGACCTCTCCTTCATATCCTTTTTTTTAATTGGCACTGGGGATCGAACGTAGAGCATTATACCTCCTTGCTACACATCAGCAGTAGTTTATTTTTATTTTAAAACAGGGTCTCGCTAGGTTAATGAGTCTCACTACTTGTGGAAGCTATTCTTGACCCTGCGATCCTCCTATCTCAGCCTCCCAAGTATTGGGGTTACAGGCATGTGCCACCATGCCCGGCTTTTCGATCCTTTTAATAAGCATCAGTCCTATGAACACCTATATTTTCAAGGGAGAAATGGTTATATCAGATTAACTCTCTATAACAACCATGGTTGCAATTGCAGCTCTACAAAGTAGCAAGTGAAGCAAAGAATTCAGTAGGAAGACATAAATATCAGACAGCAATAGAAAAATGGCTTTGAAATGGTAAAGAATAAACTATCAGAGAAAATCTTTCCAAGATCCATTAGGCTGGTGAACCATAATTCCTAAGTAGTATTCCTGAGAGCAAAGCATTATATTCTTGGCACAAAAATAAACATCTACAGCATTCTAATATAGTTTTTTGGGAGGAAATAAGCTGAAAATTTGAATTCCTTTGATATTTAATTCTTAGCAATTGTTATCCTTATGCTTACCACTTCAGTTCTAGATCTGGAGCATCTAAAATAAGACAGTGACTGGCTGTTCTATGTGTCACTTGTTGCAAAACTGATGCATAAATGATCTGAGGTTTCATCTCCCTCTACTGAAAAACAAAACAAAAGCAAGAATGACTGTAATTTTCTACTTCTGAACTACACCCCCAGTCCTATTTTTTATTCTTTATTTTGAAACAGGGTCTCACTGAATTGCAAAGGGCCTCACTAAATAGTAGCTGAGGCTGTCCTCGAACCATGATCCTTCTGTCTCATCCTCCTAAATGCTGGAATTACAAGCGTGAGTCACCACTCCTGGTGACTATAATTTTTAAAGTATTGTAGGTCTTACTGACAGTTACTCAAGTATTAATTTTTAAAAAGTCCCATAAGAAACAGAATTTAAATTTAATTCCTAAAAATCCCAATATAAAAGGTTAAAAAGGAACTTTTAGAGCATAAACAAGTCACATAGTTATACTGTACAGATAATTATATGTGACAAAGCTTTTCTTAGTCAATAACATATATTCACATTGAAATAAATGTTTTTTCAGAAATGTATCTTAATCAGGAATCCGACCTGTAGAATAGAAATTTAATCACTAATGTAGTCATTAAACTAAATGTACACACAAATGTGTGTATCTTACCCTAAATATTTCAGATTCTTGCAAAGAAGCACTGTCTTAATTTCAATCCCAGCAGCCCCCCAAAAAAATTGCTTCATTATTTCACAAAAATACTTTCAAAATATATTAGTTTTCTTGCGATGATTATTGACATTTCCTAAAAGTTAGTTCAAACTTATTGTGTACCAGGTGTTTACTAAGAATAACTTCATATACTTTAAATTATTTAATCCTCAAAACCGGCAAAGAGTGTAGTTATTATAATCTTCAATTTACAGATAGACAGGCATAAGGAAGTTAGAAAGGACTACCCATATTTTATCATTAGGGATGAAGCGAATATTTAAACTCAGAAAGGCAGGCCTTAATGCCCATACTTTTAACTATCATTCAACACACATGACTCATAGACCTGTTACTCGTGAGTTTTGCACACTTGAGATGATGTCTGACATTTTGGATGTCTAGCTATTGCCTCGAGTTTAAAATGGCAAACTCGCCGGGCGTGGTGGCGCACGCTTGTCATCCCAGCATTCGGGAGGCTGAGACCTGGAGGATCGGGGTTCGCGGACAGCCTCGGCTACTTAGTGAGGCCCTCTGCAACTCAGTGAAAAACGGTGTCAAAATAAAGAATAAAAAATAGGGCAGGGGATGTAGCTCGGAGGTAGAATGCCCCTGGGTTCCATCCCCAGACTCACAAAAAAAAAAAAAAAAAATGTCAAACTCCTCTCAAAGAGTGGGTTATCATTACTGATTTCTTTCAAAGCTGCCTTCCAGTTAAAGACCCATAGAAGGGTAGGCACATATCACCAAGCACTGTCTTATTAATAATATTATTATTACTAATTATTAATATGATTAAAGTAATGAGACAGTGCTTGGTGATAAGTGCCTACCCTTCTATGGAAAGTAACCAGATTTTTTTCTATTTTTTCCTAAAATTTATTACATTTCAAAGCTCTCATAATTAGGATTTCTAAGCAAGAAGAAGAGTAGAAATAAGGCAAACAAATATATATAGAGATATATATACTGGGTTCCTGGAAACACTTCTACCTTCGGGCTACACTCCCAGACACCTACTTTTTTATATTTTTATTTGGAAACAGGGTCTCTGAAGCCAGCAAGGCTGGCTTCCAACCTGCGTGATCCTCCTGTCTCCGTCTCCCAAGCACGGGGATTACAAGCATGCGCCACCACGCCCGGCAGCAAACAAATATTTTCATGTAAAAAAGATTCTTGGAAAAATGACTAGCATGTTTGTTCTGGAGAAAATAGACTCTGAATAAAAACAAATTCCTTGAATATTTGAAAGACTAATATATTAAAATGTGTTGAAATTATGAAAGTCAATTTTCTAAATATGCAAAACAGCAACTTATATTAGGAAAATAACACCTAACCAAGAGAAAATAAAATATTTTACATATCTATGCCACTATGCCACTATGATGGTATTTTACTACTATATTTATTTAACTACATTTGGCACAGAAATACTGTTACTCATTACAAATATGAACTCCAAATACAGGAGGGATAGATTCTAAGATTTTTCACACATAAAGTTACAATTATTCTTTTTCAAAATCTCACAAAATAATCCTGAGATTTATCCACAGTATTCTCTAGAGCAATGGCTCTTAACTTTAGCTGTGCACTAGAATCACCTGAGGAGCTTTATAAAATCCCAGTAGCAATGTCATAGCTTTTGATCAATTAGAATATGTGAGAAAGGATTCCAGCATGAGATTTTTTCAGTTTCCTTTGTTAATTCCAATTAAAAGCCAGAGCTGAGAAACACTGTTTGAAGAGCCCAATTTCTGTATTTTTGTTAACAGGCCAAAGAGTTTCAAGTACTGACGTCTTCAACCAAAAGAAATTTCTAAAACATTCTTCCCTAGACTTAGAATACCTGCAGGCAATGACCAGTACTGCCCTTGGAAGAATAATAGTGAGTAGAAACTCCATAGTAAAACAAATTAAGCCCATAATTTTGTATTGCTTTTTTATTTTGTTTTAAAAGTATGATCTTAACACATAATTTTACTTTTAGTCCACTAAATCATTTTTAAATTTATATCATCAAAGTTAGGGCCTTTTCCTTGAATGGTACTCCATTTTTTTTTTAACTTGTGGAGAATAATGTTTGGTTGACTGTTTTCAGAACAGCTGCTTTCATGTTCAGTCACTTAGTGATTTACTCTGCTAAAAGTGGCAGGAGTCAATGTGGAGGTCAATAGGGTTCTTAAAGCATTTGACAAGAAAAGAACATAAAAAGATAGGAATATACAGAAAAGAATAAAAGGTATTACATAAAAATCAAAACATGTTTTGACGGCCAAGAGATTTTTTTTTCTGTACTGGGGATGGAACCCAGGGAAATTCTACCTCCGAGCTACACCCCCTACCCTATGTTTTATTCTTTATTTTAAAACTGGGTCTCACTAAGTTGCAAAGAGCCTCACTAAATAGCTGAGGCTGTCCACGAACCACAATCCTCTGGTCTCAGCCTCTGGAATGCTGGGATTACAAGTGTGCACCACCATGTCCCGCAATAGCCAAGAATTTATTTTAAAAAATACTTCCTCAAGAAATCTACTATTCAAAAGACAGAATAAATAATGAGTAAAAGCATACAGAGATATCTGAGTTTAACATCACAGTTCCTATCTATGAGCAAGATATTTAATCTCCCCGAGCCACACCATTAGAGTGGTGGTGATAAACTTGGGAGAGAATGCTTTTTCCCCACTCCTGATATTTCCTTTCATGTAGAAACTTGCCTGGGTCATAACACTGGTTTTTGTTTGTTTGTTTTCTCTTTTATTCATGTTTCCAGCAACAGGTGCCATTTGGAGGGCGGAAGGTATATATTACATATTATATTAACCTCTTCTTCCTCCACCTTTTTTATTCTTATTTTTTAAAAGAACTGTGTCAGCCTGTAAGTTCTACATGGGTAGGCCCCATATGTAAACACGTATCTGAGCCTGTGTAGTCAAGTACAGAGAATTAAATTCAGTACTGGTAAGCCCATCCAACCATGAATAAAGCCACATTATTCAATACAGTTTTTTAGAAGTGTGACATTTTGCTCACCAATAGTCCTTATCCTTTTCTCTTTGCAAAGTGATTTAGTATTCACAGTGTGGCAACAATTATTACGTCCACTTAAATTTTATTAAAGCTTACTTCAAAGAGTTGTGCTAAGCATTAAACAAGTACATATAAAAGTTTTAGCGCAGTGCTTGAAACAGTAAGCACTCAAAACATGGTGTCTGCTTCCATCACTACCACAATCAATGCTACAATAATAAAAGATTCAAAAATTGCAACAAAGGAGCCATTGTAAAAGCATTTGTCAAGTTATCAATTCCTTATAATACATCTAAATATGAACTGAAATGAAACAGTTTCTAACATCAATAAAGAAACAAGACGCTTCCAACTCACTGAGTGTAACCTCCTGTTATGATGCTAGTTGTGATATGAAATAAATTTTATTTAAAGTCAGAAAAATCATTTAAGCAGGAACATTCCTTACAGCTTTCAAAACCCTCACCAATTAATCTATAGAGGAAAAAAATATAATGTACACAGTAAAATCAGACAATACTATAATACATAATACATAAAAATTTTTAACAATATTTTAGAATGTTTGATATCTAAAAGTTTTAATAGAAAATATGTTAGTTTTAGCCGGGCGTGGTGGCGCACGCTTGTAATCCCAGCGCTTGGGAGGCTGAGAGAGGAGGATCCCACAGGTTCAAAGCCAGCCTCAGCTACTTGGTGAGGCTCTCAGCAACTTAGTGAGACCCTGTTTCCAAAAAAAATATAAAATAAGTCTGGGAGTGTAGCCTGGAGTTAGAAAAGGCCCTGGGTTCCACCCCCAGTACCAACAAATAAGAAATTTATAAATTTTAACAACAGTATACCAGAAGCACACTCAAAACTGAAATATATATATCAACTGATAAAATATATCAGAAAAGTGTTCTTCAAAATGTGCCTGAGAAGCTCCCCAATAATATTAAGATTTATCAACCTGAAATTGAGAGACCTATGAAGTTTTGTGAAACCCTTGAAATTATTTGTAAAATGTCAGGCATGTGTGTATGCATGTGTGGTTAAAACCCTTAACTTTCACTACACTCCTCAAAGTTCACCACTCAAAAAAGGTAAAGAACTGGAACATTTTATAACCCAAATGATCACATCTGTTTATCTTTTTATTCATATTTTCTATTAAGTTTCCTGCAATCTGATACTTTCATTTCGAGTAATTTCAGCACATAAAAATTTACAGAATAATTTAAAAAAATCTATAGAAAAGAATCTACTTTTCAGAAATGGCTACTTACCTTTTAAGATTTCGGGTATAATTTTTCCGTTAACATGCAGTGCTTTTACTCCTGCTCTTGAGTTCGTTGTGTTATTATTTTCCTGTCTCCCTTCAGATGGTAGTTTTTCAAAAATGTTTGCAACCCAATTGGTGTTATTCTTCAAACGATCAGGCAGTACCCAAAATGAAGCTTCTCGACATGTATCAAACATAATATTTTGGGGATTATGCTTTCCACTACCAGCATTATTTCTCAGTGTTAAATTTCTAGAATGCAAATTTTTCCTAATATGGCTTTTCCTAAAGAGGTTGTTATAGACATCCTTCCTGTTTAAAGGTTTCTGCTTTTTTAGCTTTCCTTTCTCAGTGCATGTACAATTTATATTTTCTTTTCTGTAGCAATTTTGATCTGACAACGGGCAAACAGGCTTACTCTGTAATTTATATTGGATTTTAGTAGATCCTATAGTAGCAACTGCATCAAAGTAAGCTGTATCCTTAGCATAGACTGCAAGACCAGATGCAACTAATATATCTGCCAAACTGTTTTCTTCAAAAATGACATCTACTTTCAGTTTTGTTTCAAATCCACATTCCCTAAACTGAAAAAACAATCCTGGTTTGCTGAGAAAATCTTGAAAAAAACTTTTGACTTCTTCATTCCAATGTTTCTCCGTAACAGGTAATATGCCATATAAAATACATGGATAACTAAGCCGTGGCAAATTTAAAAGTTCCTCAGGAACAATTTTAAGATGTATTCTATCTGAATACGGTATATAAAGAGAAAACCCGTAATCAATAAACACAAGAAGTAAAGTCCTATCGGAAACTTCAGAAATTTCTACGCGATTCCATTCATCTTCCAGTGCATATCTGAACAAACAACTAGAACCAGGAATTATGAGTTCTTGAGGCAATGTTTGTAAGGTTTCTGGTAAATCAGAGAGCAACATAAAGAGGTGTTTCATTGTGTCAAAGAAATCTTCCAGTTGAACAGAGAAATCTGATGGATCAAAAACAGCAGAGGCGATGCCAGGATACTGCCTACCACTTTGGAGTTGAGCCCAGGGAAATGATGTCATATCACATGAGGACTTCAGAGCCTGAGGCTCCACACCGGAAATAATTCCTGAAGACTCAAGTTTGCTTTCTTCAATCTCAACTGTACTAAAATTTAAATATTCCCAAAGTAACATGCCATCTACCAAAATTTCTACCTCCCAAGCAGAGTCTACATATTTCAGGAAAAGAATGTTTATCTCCAAATGCGCAAATAAATACACAATGGACTCAAACGGTATGTTTCTAGAATTTTCACACCAAATCCATTTGCATGGCACCGCTTGTCTTGGAATATTTCTGACCTCACTACTAAGCACCTTGGTATCACTTAAAGGTACTATTTCATACCTCCCATGATCTACTAAGAAAACAAGCACTTTCTCGTCAATGCACTTTTTTTCTACCTTTGATCGGTACCACTTCACAGTTTTTTTAGATTTTGCCAAGCATTCTAAGCCCTTTTCAATATTCTCCATTGATAAGCAAGAGGAGTTATTTTCTTCTTTAGCAATTAATACTGTTAAATCTGATCTGATTCTCTCATTTTTGGATAATTTTACATAAAATCTTCCACTCTCTGAAACAAAAAGTATTTCTGCTCTTTCAAGCTGTCCGGCTTTGAGCTTTTCAGAAGGAATTTTAACCAGCTGTTGGCAGGACTGCTGAAGGACCACAGAGCCTTCGCATACGTTTATTTTTCCCTTCGTTTCATTATCATCACGAGGGCTCACCTTTGGAGAGCCAACCTGTGGCATTTGCAATACTGTCTTCTGTAGTTTTGAGCATGCTGTCCATTTAAGTAGTTCATTAATAACACATTTTTCATCACACATTATATTTACTTCCCATTTCTGGTCATGTTTTTTCAGAAATTCACAAGAAACGGTTTTGTTGCTTACTCTCGACGCAAAATAATCCACAATTCTGCTGTCCCATATTTCATCAGGCTCATTCCATTTTACTCCACTAAGAAAAGAATGGATGCCTAGTTGAGGAATAGTTAATAATTTCTTCTTAAGTTCGTAAATTTCAGATGTCTTTACTATTGCTGTATTGCCATAGTCAATAAATTCTACCTCAAAAGTATTATCTGGCAAAATTTTCTTAATCACTGCTCTGTAAATAGCACTATCACCAGAGTACTCTACAACTATAAGATCTCCCACCAGAAGTGCAACTGAATTTTGTTCTTTTACTTTATTTTTTCTTATTTCATTTAGAGCATGTGCAAGTTGGATGATTACATTTTCATTTTCCTCAAGCTGAATATAAAAGCTTGCTGGATTGCTGATACTAGATACAAATCCCTTTACTTGAATATTCAAGTAAATATGAGGTTGGGGAAGGTCTTGGATCTGGGGTCTAATATGGTTAAATGGGTTTTGTGTGGTTGCTTGATTTAACTCCCCAGTAAACGGCTGTGAAAGAACCTTTACCGATTTTTGGACTACATCAGTTTCCTCAAGAATATGCCCAGATCCAGGGACAATTTTTATACTTTTATTTTTAAGTCTATTGTTCAATGACTTCTTAACTTTGTTTTTTGACACAGGCTTAATTTTATAACAAACTGATGATTTCAAAACCTTAGCATATAGGCTTTTGGGGTTCACTAACTGATCTGTTTTGTTTTCAGCATATGTTACTAAACTAGTTTTATTTTTATTATGGTTAGAATTGTTTTCTGTTTTCCCTTTCAAATAAGTAGCAAGTCTCTTATTCTCATTTAGTTTATGACTCTTTTCCGCACAGAATGCTTGGTCAGAATGTTTTTTTCCATAAGCATGAATCAACGTTTTAATTTTATGATTTATATGTTGATGTCCATCATACAAATCTATACCAAGTTGGCCATCTAACTCTCTGGACAATATTACTGCCTTTAATGGCTTCCCCAAGAAATTGTTTTCAAACCAGCTATTGATTTCTTCTGGAATCTCTATATCTCTAAGATCTGACAAAAAACACTTAATAGCTTGCATAGGTATAAACAGCAACTCTGGAAACTGATTTGAAATGGGCTTTAACATATTTTCTTTTACTAATTGCTTATTTCCAAAGTCCACAAAATACACTAGGAAGTCAGATGATAAATCTCTCTGATTTGCTAAAACTCTGTATGAGAAGCCATCCTCTACATACTTACATATACACAATCTCATTTTACTAGGATCTTGTTTTAGACAGTTTTTTAGGCTAATCATTTCTGCAATTTTTGTTTCTAGCACTTCTAGATATTTGTTATTTCTACCAAGTTGGCAATAAAACTTTTGGGGACTGTATATGTGAGATATGTATACTTCTTCTTCACTTCCGATCTTTATATTAAAGGAAGAATAGTAGTAACTGTAAAGACTAACTGAAGACAGGAGTGGCTTTGACAACATGTTACACTGTGCAAAGTCACAATGGTCAAATTCTTTTGTACTCATAATTGAAGATTTTAAATCCACCAAATTACATAAGTGGTTTGGATGTATAAGAACTAAGGCATAAATGATACAAGTCAACAACTCTCCAGATGAAGAAATAAAATTTCCAAAGTCTCTGGACATTTCTCTTGTCCAACTAAGCAATTTACAACTAACAGGTTCAACTAAATGGTTAAGGCAACATCTAAAGGCTTGGACCTCTAAAAAGAGAAATTGTGGATTAATAGCACAAAGATCTTTCATTAAAACTCTTCCTTGGAAGCCATAGTCAACAAATAATAAATCAACTTCTTTTTTTGATACCTGAGTCAAAACAGCAGCTCTATACCATTTCCTATCTTTGGAATACTTAGCAACACAAGCAATCTGTCCAATCTGATAAGGGTCAGAATGAATGCTGTAATAATTCTGAATCTGTTCCATCAATAATTTTAGGTCTTCTAACTTACATTGAAGCTGGCATGAAAAGTCACCAGGACCAGAGTAGTAAGAGCATTTAACTTCAAGAACTGTCCCTGGTTTAAACGTATATTCCTTATAAGTCCATGATGACAGAGGTCCCACAGTCATGGTAAGAGAATCTTTTAAATCAGAGAAATTAATAGTTGAAGACTTGGACAAAGATAAGTTATTTTCTTCTCTTTTATTTGAATGATACTTTTTAGAGTTAGGTCTTTCAAGAAGGGCAGACACAACTTTTTTAATGTTAACTTTGTTTTTAGACTTTAAATTTAATACAGAATATTCACCAGCAGATTTTGGAAAACATTCTGGTTCTACTGCCCAATATTCTGCATATCCAGCTTGTAACATAAGAGAGACAGTATCATTGTTTTCTGAGGCTTCAATATTCTGAATATTTACAGTGTATTTGTCATCTCTTTTTGCTATAACTTGAAGCAAAATTTCTTTTTTCAAAACAATTTTCTTAAAATAGTCAATTGCTGCTTTTACCCATAAATCTTCAACAGGAAATATATGTGCAAGTGAACAGCACATGGCTAAAGCAGGCAGCTCACAAAGTTCTGGAAGCAAAATTTTTACATCAAAAAATGGTACGGAGTCAGTATTTCCATAATCCAAAAAGTAAACATTTATCTTATATCCATTAATTTTGGTTATGACAGCTCTATAAAAACATCTGTCCTTGCTATACCTAGCACAACAAAATAACCCAGGTTCAGGATTTTTTAGAATGAGTTCATCATTTTCACACAAATTATAAAATTTGTTTATATTTTTCATTATATCTTGAAATTCATTCTGATGGTCACTAGTGCGTACCCAGAAATTTGATGGGTTTAATACATAGGCTACAAAAGCTATGTAGGCAGCCTTCATCTCCATTTCTACAGTTTTGATAGGAAAACCTACTTTTAAAATATCCCTTTTACTTAGGCTATCTATTGGCTGTTCAACATTTCCAATAAAACCCTCAAATGGAAAGCTGTTTTCATCTGAAGCACTTGTTGGACTGAAGATGCTGGAGATTTTTGAATCAGACACTGGACAAAAATCCTGTGTGTCTACAGTCCTCAGCAGACACTTAGAATTAATTGTGACATCTTGAGTTTGTAATGTCACATAATATACATGCTTATCCTTATTGAACCAATCAATGTGTGCATATACTATTTGTCCTAACAAGGCTCGCTTAAAAATACTCAGTTGAAGTTTCCTTATATCTCTATCTGGACTGTGCAAATATGTCAGAGAACATGGAAATGAAAATAATGGTACTAAAATAAAATCCTGTCTCAATTTCTTTACATGAATTGAAGACACAGCTTCACTACCACCATAATCCATAAACCAGATTTTTACTTGATTATTGGGCAAGAGTTTCTGAAGAATTCCTCTATGCCACTGTCCATTTCTTCTTTTGGCAACACAAAGTAATCCAAAATTATCACAAGTGGGACTCGTTTGTTGACTGATAATATCATAATGCAAAGTCATACACACTGTCAAGTTTTCTAGTTCAGGAATCCATTTAATTAACTGACAATAAAATTTAGTTGGGCTCAACGCCGATGATATCTTTACACTTTCAAAGCTTCCTACCGACAATGATGGCTGCAAATTATCCAGAATATGTTGAATATCAAGTAAAGTATCATTTTTACTTAATGGGAATTCAGATCCTTCATACTGTAATAAATCTGGCATTTGTTGAGGAAATTCTTTTAACATAGCCACAATAAGGTGAAATGAATCTCCATCAATAAATCTCCCTAATTTTAATTCAAGAGCTTGGGATATAACCTTTGGTGCTTCAAAAAGAATCATTTGCAGAGGCAAAAGAGCTTGCACATAACCTTTCAGTTGTGTTCCTACTAATGACTTGAAATAATTCAAAGCCTTAGGTGACCATTTTTCTCCAACTGGAAGTATGTTGGCAAAAATTCCAAATACTACTCGTGGTGGTAGATCAAATAAATTATCACAGGCTGAAGCAACCTGAGTACTATGAACTTGTAGTTCCTCTCCACGATCTATGAGGAGCACTGTATACAGTTCATTTTTCCTTTCCACAACTCTTCCTCGTTGCCATTCTCCAGTCACTCTTTCTTCCACCAAACAGAACTCATCAATGTCCACATTCGTTTTTACTTTTGGAATATGTTGTATTTCCCTCTGCAATATGTGGTAATCAAATGCACATTCGTTATTATTTCTGCCTTGAAATTTCACCAGAATGTCCTTGGAAAAACACTCAATATGTAATACTGTCAGATCCACATCTAAAAATGTTGGTATTAGAGCAGTAGAATCCATTTTCTATAAAATAAATAAGTACTAATTAGCTTCTGGGAAAGTAACTGTCAAAATTAATTATAGTCAGACTTACATACATTTGATATGTAAACATAAACTTAAAAATAATTCTATGCCTATATTTATCAAGCATATTGGTAAACATATATTCATTTCAAAATGTTGGTGATATAAACAAAATGTAACTGCTCACTGTCTTCTATACTTAAAAAAATCCTACTGAAATAACAAGAAAGAAAAAAGAAGAAAAAAAAGGAGAATATGTATCATCACTGGAAAACAGAGAACCTCCTTCTTTCCCAGAAATTTTAACAAATTTCTACTAATGTTAGATGTGGTATAAAGAAAGAAGCCATATAAGTTTCAGTAGAGACTGCCTTCCCCTCCTGCAAGAAAACCACTTTGCCTTAAAGAGACTTCTCCCAACAATCCTAATTCCAAGGAGTGACTGTGAGTAGCAAGGGCAAGTGATAAACCAAAGAGAAGACACACTCCCTACCCTGTGTTCATCAGCAACATTTGGACCTCGTTATGGTTGGGATCTTGAATGCCTCCCCCAAAACTAATGTGTTAGACAAAGCAGCAATGAGGTGAAAAGATTAGATCATGAGGAATCTGACCTCACCCATGGATTAGCCCTTGTGATGGATTAGTAATTTGAATGGACACTGGGAGGTGGTGAAAACTATAGTCATGTGGGACATGGCTGGAGGAAGAGGTCACTGAGGGCATTACCATTGGGACTATATATTTCCCTGACCCATTCCCCTGTGTGCTTCTTCTCATCCTCCTTCTTCTCTCTCTCTCCCTCTGTTTTCCTGCAGCCATGAGATGAAAAGCATTTCACTACTGTGCCTTTTTACTGTGATACCCTACCTCATCTCACACCCAGAGCAATAGAATCAGCCAACCTTGGATGAAGTCTTCTGAAACTGTAAGACAAAGTCAACTTTTCCTCCTCTTAAATTGTTCTCCTCAGGAATTTTGGTCACAGCAACACAAAGCTAACTAACACAGACCCTAGCAGCATCCTTTACACCCTCAGATTCTTCTTGATAGAGAGCAGCAGACTGATAGGCTGATGCCTGGGAACCACTAAGGGAAGCTAAGCACAGAAAGACATGGAAACAAGTTAAGTATATTCAGGTCTTACACTGGGTATGGCTGGCCAAAAAGTGCAAAGATGAAGAAATGTTTAGCATAGGAGCAAAGTTCTCTACCACAGTTTATCTCCAGATTTGGAGAAATTCTGAAAATAATGAAATATTATTGCCCAAATATATCCGAAAATATTGCCCAAATTCAGGCAAGAACCAACAACTACTCTAACAGACCACCATTCAACTTTTCCTTGACTGAGTTAACAGTTGATAGGCATCAATTTCCTTCTATGATGTTGAGAGAGAAAAACATTAAACCCTTAATAAAAGAATAAGAGAACCCACTTAAACCAAGAAAATGCTTTCCCCAGGAATACATGCACTGAAAAAAAAAACAGCAAAGAATTTCTTTATAAAAATCTGGTTCCTGTTATCAAAAGCATCAAAAAAGAATAATGTACTTTTATATGATAAATAGTCATGAAGATGTAACTATCATTAGGAAGAAAGACACTCAACCAGAAACTTAAAACTACAATGTAGAAAGTTAAAGTTAATCCAAAATAAAAAAAGGAAAATTTCTACATAAAACCCAAAAACTCAGAGGAAAAGAACAAAAATATGAAAGAGGAGTATGCTGGACAAGAATATAAAAATTTTATCAAAGTCAGTTATCTCAGAAAAATAAAACAGTACAGAAGCTCTTTATAGGAATTAAGACTCAAGTATACAAACTAAAACACTAGAAATTTAGAAAAGGACTTAAGATTCAGGAACATATTGGTACTGACAATGGCTTTTATTTCTCCTAAGTAATTAACTGTCACAACCAGCATGGTCTTATCTATAGAGATTCGTGGCTATGCTTACATGACTCTAGAGTTTCTCAATACATTAAATATTTTAATTAGAACAAACCAAAAAAGCTTTAAGACTCAAAAGACCTTTTTATCCCTTAATTATTTAAAGTTCCAGGCCTTTACTCAATTCCCAGACTCTATTCTATAGGCCTATATTTCCTCATAAGGAATAGAGATATATCTCAGTGGTAGAGTACTTGGCCTAGCATGTGAAAGGCTCTGGGTGTGATCACCAGCATCACAATAAAAAATTAAAAACATTAAAATGAAGTGGTTCCTCACATGAAAGGAAAACCAGGTACTCTTATACTCTCTACCACATACCAAGAACTTTATTCCTAGTATCCATTTAAAGATTCCTGTATATAAGAGTTCCCCCACCCAGACACATCCTCAAAGCATTTATTGTTATCTCTATTTATTTTAAATTGGTGCATTGTAGTCCTACAACTATTATATGGTGTTAGTGGGAATGTCAATTATTACAGCCATTATAGAAAACAGTATGTAGGATCTTCAAAATCTGAAAATAGTATGCTTATACCATCTTCTACCCCATTAAAATGTACGACAACAATGCACCAATAAAATTAAAAATATATAAAATTTAAAAATAAAATATAACTACCATATTCTCCAGCTATACCACTCCTGGGTATTTATCTAAAATAATTAAAATCACACATCTATTTTATTGGTACATAATAATTATACAGTATAGTGGGTTTCACTGTGGCATATTTGTACCTGCATGTAACATACTTTGCTACATGTAACATACTTTGCTAATAAAAGTTCTCCTCTCCCTCCTGTCTACTCTGCCTCCCAATCACTTTGTTCTATGCTGCTGGTTTCCTATTTCATGAGACGCCTCTCCCAATTTTCTCTCTGGCTTCCACATATGACAATAAACATATGACTCTTGAAAACAAAAAGATTCCTATAACCACTAACTCAGTCAGATGAAAATGGAAAAATACACAAAACTTTCATTGATAACCACCTTTTTTGAGTATAAAAAGAAGACATACTCAGAAGGACTACTTTACTAAACTCAAGTGATATAAGTAGTATAACCAAAAAAAATCCCAAAAGCTCAAGGTAGTTAAATGGACAGGTTACAGGAAGTGTCAAAAGCCTATTCCTTCACAACCCATCCGTCCTTTAAACAAAACAAATGGCCTTTAGGAAGACTCACATCAGAGGGGGTAAATCGAAGGCTAATTTACACGTGGCTCTCATCTAATGCCAACAACACGCAGAAAGAGGCTGCTGATTTCTTACCCTCTAACCCAGGGGAGGCGCTGCCTGAGAAATAATGGGAATCGTCGCAGTAGACAGACCCACCATTACATCTACTTTGCCTCAAGAAGAAACTAATTATGGTCTATGCTTATTAATGGACAATGGCTAATGGTTTCAATAAGATATTAGAAATTCTAAAGTGGCAGGACTGAAAGATGTATTACAAAAAAAAGTCTGAAAAAGTGGTTTGTGGATAAGCCTCTAAGAATTGTCACATAAAGGAAAAAATTTAAATCCCATGCGATATACACTAAAAAGCCCCACTATAAAAGACTTTTTTTTTTTTTTGGTGGTACTGGGGTTCCTGGAAGCCCTTCTACCTCCGGGCTACACTCCCAGACCTATTTTTACATTTTTATTTGGAAACAGGGTCTCCTAAACCAGCATGCGGGGCTGGCTTCGAACCTGCGCGATCCTCCTGTCTCTGCCTCCCAAGCGCGGGGATTACAAGCATGCACCACCACACCCAGCCTTATGAAAAACATTTTTAATCAAGAGGAAAAAATACTGAGTAAAACAGCTTCTATGAGTACTGCTAACACTCAATATCCATAGCATCAAAAATAATGCCTTACAGAGTCAGAAAATACTATCAGTAGAGAAATAAAAGCTATAAATTCAATAGAGAGAAAAAACGAAGACTAGAACAACCAGAAAATCAGAAAAGAAACTGGTCTGCTGCAGTGGGGGATGCTGGGCCAAAACCATCTTGCCTCAAAGAACCAGACTCCAGGGAGGAAAAACAAAGAAGCTGAGGCAATCAGTTGCACTCCATTTGGATGTAATCCAGAAGTTCTTTCAACGAAAAGATGAGCTAATATTTTCAGCGGCCAAAGCCCATCACGGTCTCCTGAAATTCAGAGCAGAGCTCAAAACTAGAGGAGAGATACAGCAGCCTCCCAGCCGAGGGCATGGCAGAAACACCATATTGCTATCAGCATCAGTAAGTTCACCACGCCCACAAAAACACCAGCTAAAACTCCAGCCCAGCACTACTACAATTGTAAGTGAAATTGTGACCCCTACAGAAGAAATCCCAGTGTTGCACCCTCCGGACTCAACCAGCTTTCATAAACTCTATGGGCCTGAGATCTGTTGGTTCAACACAATGCAGGAGAAGGAGTGGCAGAAATTACTACACCCCAATCGCAGTTCCCTGAAGGAAAGCCCCCAGCATGGCACCCTCAGAGTCTGGCGCAGATGCAAGAAACTCCTTGGGTCTGAGACTCTGCGAAACAATTCAGAAAAGGAGAGGTGATGGCGGAGATTACCACACCCCTCAGAGATCCAGAGCACAATAAGTGAAGTCACAGTGAACAGGAGAAGAACTCAGAGAAGGGGGTTTGTGGGTTTTTTTGTTTTGTTTTCTTTTTATGATTTTTGTTTTGCTTTGTTTTGTTGTTTTTTAACCCTCATACCAAATCTCTCCCAAGCTTCTTCTCTTGTACAAATCTACTCTCTCCTCTCTATCCCTCTTCTATCTTTTCTCTTTTCTTTATCACTCCCTAGTCCTATATTGAATCCAATTCATATCACTAAACCTGAAACTATACATTGTTTACTGGAATTCTACTACATTGGCACTATCTCTAATCTCTAGTATATACTACCTTAACAAACTCATATACTCATACTATTCGACCCTATCTGAGACCTTACCCTATTCTTCCATTTACTATTTCACTTCACTCCTTACTCAACCTTCACTGTCGAATACAACTTGCTCTTGAATATGCCAGCTGACACCTAGAGACAGAGAAATCTAACAAAAGCAACAGGTACAAACTTCTGAAATCATGGGAAGGAGGAACAACAACAGAGCAATGAGCTCTCACAACCTCACAATAACAGAACCTGATAACACAGAAATGTAGAGATTTCCAGAAGATCAAATAAGGAATGTAACTGTTGAAATAATTCAGGATTTTAGAAAAGAATTTAGAGAGAGTCTGAAAGAAATAATGGATGGAATCATTGAAGTAAAGACATCAATTCAAACTATAAACAATCGATTAGACCACATGGAGAATAGAATCTCGCTCCTAGAAGATGATCACTCCAAAAATGAACGCATAGTTTATAACATAGAAAAAGCAATTCGTCAACAGGAATTAGACATTGAAGAAATATGGGCCTATTTTAAGAGAGCTAACCTAAGAATTATCAGCATAGAGGAGGGAAAAGAAGGTGAAACCAAGGGGATCAACAATCTCTTCAAAGAAGTAATAGCAGAAAATTTTCCAAACACAAAGCAAGAGGTCAATACACAGATTCAGGAAACGTATAGAACTCCCATTAGACAAGATTTAAGAAAAGGTTCCGCACACCACATAATAGTCAAAATGAACAATGTGGAAGTCAAGGAGAGATTAAAGGCAAAAAAAAAAAAAAGAAGAAGGCCAAGTTACATTCAGAGGCAAACCAATTAGAATCACTCCAGAGTTTCCAAACCAAGTCATGAAAGTCAGAAGGGCCTGGAGTAACACATTCCAAACTCGGAAAGAAAACAACTTCCAACCAAAAATTTCCTACCCAGAAAATCTAGCTTTCAAATTAGAGGGGGAAATAAGAAGCTTCCATAACAAACAGAAGCGGAAGGAATTTATGTCTTCAAAACCAGCACTAGAGAAAATACTCAAAGAGATTAACTACAAAGAAGAAATAAGTAATACATGCCAGAACCAGAGAAAACAAGAACTTCCATCTAGCAGACAACTAAGTAAAAAAAAAAAAAAACACAGTATTTCACACTGAAATAAAAATTTTTTTTTGGTGTAGTGTATTCATACATCATAGTGGGATACAAACTTTTGTAGACATACATGCACATATCGCCCAGTCAGCCCCCACCCAATCCCCACCCCATTTTCTCCCCATCCCTCCCTCCTATGCTTGGCTTAGTGGTTGACATCTAGTATTATAGCAATTTATCCAAAATTAAAAATGATAATCTCACATAACAGTTTCATTTGTCTGATACCAAGCTTTTGATGACTTAAAGATAACATTTCAATATTTCTTTTTACTTTCTTTCTTACCAGAGAATATTTTTTTTTCTATTTTTTAGGTGAAACTATCATATATTTATATATTTATTTTTCAGAAAAAAAAATCTATCCTAATATGGAATATGGACTCTAGATACCCAAAACGATCTTGAAAAAGAACAAAGCTAGAAGATATATATTTTCTGATTTCAAACCATATAAAGCTACAATAATTGAAACAGTGTAGTACTATTCTAAAGGCAGATATATAAACCATTGGAGTTAAATAAAAGCCTAGAGCTAAATTCTTCCCTATATTGTCAAGTTATTTTTGACAAGGTTTCCACGAACATTTGGTGGAGGAAATAATAATCTTTTAACTAAATATTGTTGAAAAATAATAATTACATGGAAAAGAATAAAATTGGACCCTTACCTAATCCCATATACAAATATTAACTCAAAATAGATAAAGGACCTAAATATAAATCTTAAGACTATAAACTTTTAGAAGAAAATCTGGGTCATAAAACCTCACAACACTGAAATTGGCAGTGATTTCTTGGATATGATTTCAATGGCACAGGCAACAGAAGAGTATACAAACTCCCTAAAAAATAAAAAAAAATATTGTATATCCAAAGACAATGTAAACAGTTAAAAGTTACTAATAGAATGGGATAAAATATTTCCAAATGCTATATCTGAAGGTATATTAATATTCCAACTAGAAATCCTAAAAATTAACACCAATAAAGGCAAACAATACCATTTAGAGATAGGTAAAAGACTAACATAAATAATGAATCTCCACAGATAACCAATCTTAGTTGTCTGTTCGATGGAAAATCTTGTTTCTCTGGTTCTGGTGTGTGTTACCTATTTTTTCTTTGTAGTTAATCTCTTTGAGTATTTTCTCTAGTGCTGGTTTTGAAGACATAAATTCCTTCAGTTTCTGTTTGTCATGGAAGCTTCTTATTTCTCCATCTAATTTGATAGAAAGTTTTGCTGGGTAGGAAATTTTTGGCTGGAAGTTGTTTTCTTTCAGAGTTTGGAATATGTTACTCCAAGCCCTTCTGGCTCTCATGACTTGGTTTGGGAAGTCTGGAGTGATTCTAATTGGTTTGCCTCTGAATGTCACTTGGCCCTTTGTTTTTGTTGCCTTTAAGATTCTCTGCTTGGCTTCCACAGTGGTCATTTTGACAATTATGTGGCGTGGGGATCCTCTTCTCCGATCCTGTCTAAAGGGAGTTCTATAAGTTTCCTGGACCTGTGTATCAACCTCTTGCTCTATGTTTGGAAAATTTTCTGCTATTACTTCCTTGAAGAGCTTGTTGATCCCTTTGGTTTCACTTTCTTTTCCCTCCTCTATTCCAATTATTCTTAGGTTAGCTCTCTTAAAATGGGCCCATATTTCTTCAATGTCAGATTCCTGCTGTCGGATATTTTTTTCTAGATTAGAAACTATGCGTTCATTTTTGGAATGATCATCTTCTAAGAGCGAGATTCTGTTCTCCATGTGGTCTAATCGGTTGTTTGTGCTTTGAATTGAGGCCTTTACTTCATTAATTGTATCCTTTATCTCTTTTTGGCTCTCTCCGAGTTCTTTTCGAAGCACCTCTATTATTTCTACAGTTATTTTCCTGATTTGATCTTCTAGAAATCTCTGATTTTCTGTTTTATCGGGTTCTGATGTTGTGGGGTTGTGGGCATTCATTGCTCCAGTATTATTCCTCTTTCCCATGATTTCGGAAGTTTGTGCCTTCTCTGGGTTCTTCCCTTGGGTCACTATGACTTCACTTAAGGTGTTCTGGATCTCGAGTCAGTAGTATCTCAGACCCCACTACTCCTTTACTGGGTTGTATCACAGAGTCTCCGACCCAGAGAGTTGATAGAGGCTGCTTTAAACTATGGGGGGTGCCAGGTTGCACGTTCTCCTATGGTGTGATATCTCTGCCACCACCACTACCCCACTGGGTCAAGTCCCAGGGAGTACAGTACTGGGATTTCTCCTCTGTGGCCCGCAATTTGACTCACTGTTCTTGAGTACGCAGATGTAGCTGTACTGGTTCAGTGAATTCACTGCTGCTGCCGCCGGTGGCAATATGGCGCCGCTGCTATGCCCTCGGCCGTGAGGCTGGCGTATTTCTTCTTGGTTTTGAGTTCCACTCTGAGTCCCTGCAGCGTGTGCTGAGCTCAGCCACTGGGAGCTTTAGATACTCCCTGCACCGAGAAATCCCGCCTGGCTGTTTCGCAGTGGCTCACCTCGGCTTGCTGTAGCCATCCGGTGAACTCGCCGCTGCTGCCGGCAGTATGGTGCTGCTGCCGTGTCCTCGGCCATGAGGCCGGTGTATCTCCTCTGTGGCTCTGAGCTCTGTTCTCAGTCCACTTTCTCTCTGGAGCCTGGTGATTTTTTTGTTTCTCTGGTGATGGTGTTTTCTGGCTATGAAAGGCGCTGATTTTGTGGTAATGGAGATTGGTTGTTAGCGGGGCTCTTAAGCCCCGCTTTTCTCAGTCGCCATCTTCCCGGAAGTCTGAAATAAAATCTTAACATGTTAGGAATTAAAAATCATCTCTCACTAATCACACTGAATGTAAATGGCAACTCCCCAATAAAAAGACATAAATTGGCAAAATGGATTAAAAAACAGAACTCATCTATCAGCTGCTTTCAAGAAGCACACCTTACAAGTAAAGATACAAACAAACTTAAGGTAAAGGGCTGGAGCAAGGTAATCCATGCTAATGGTACTCGAAGACAAGCAGGAGTAGCAACTATAATATCAGACAAGTTAGACTTCAAGCCCAAGCTTGAAGAGACAAAGAAGGTCATTTTTTACTGGTAAAAGGAACAATCCAAAAAGAGGAAATAACAATAATCAACATTTATGCCCCAAACATAGGTGCAGCTACTTTCATAAAACAAACTCTCTGTGACATTAAACCACACATAAATCCCAATACAATAATTCTTGGCTATTTCAACACCCCTCTCACACCATTAGACCGTTCTCTAGACAAAAAGTTAGTAAAGATGCCTCAGAACTAAAGAACACCACTATTCAAATGGAACTATTGCACACATATAGAATATTTCACCCAACTACAGCAGAGTTTACATTTTTCTCAGCTGCTCATGGAGCTTTCTCCAAAATCAATCACATCCCGGGCCACAAAGTGAGCACTAGCAAATTCAAAACATGTGACATACTTCCCTGTGTCTTTTCAGACCATAATTGAATAAAGTTAGAAATCAACTATAAAAAGACCCAAGGAAACCACATGAATATGTGAAGGCTGAACACCACACTTCTGAATGAAGAATGGGTCATAGAAGACCTAAGAGGTGAAATGAAGAAATTTCTAGAAACAAATGAAAATAAAGAAACAACATATCAAAAACCTCTGGGACACTTTGAAGGCAGTAATAAGAGGAAAATTTATAGCACTGAATACTCACCAAAAAAAAAAAAACCCAGAAAATCATCAAATAAATAACCTAACAACACACCTCAAAGCCCTTGAAAAACAGGAAAAATCTAACCCCAAAGCCAGTAGAAGACAGGAAATTATTAAAATCAGAGCAGAAATTAATGAAGTAGAGGAATAAAAAAATACAGAAATCAACAAAACCAAAAGCTGGTTTCTCGAAAAAATTAACAAGATAGACAAACCACTAGCCACCTAACTATAAAAGAGAACCAACCCAAATTATGAAGATAAGAAATGAAAAAGGAGATATTACTACTGACAATGTAGAAATCCAGAGGATTATCAGAAACTTCTTTGAAAAATTATACTCCAATAAAATGGAAAATATGGAGGAAATTGACAACATTCTAGATAAATAACCTTCCTAAATTGAGTCAAGAAGATATAGAACACTTAATAAACCAACCAATAACAGTCAAAGAGACTGAAACAGTAATAAAGAGCCTACCATCAAAGAAAAGCCCAAGACCACATAGTTTCCCAAGTGAATTCTAAAAAACCTTTATAGAAGAGCTAATACCAATATTCCTCAATCTATTTCATGAAATAGAAAAAAAAAAAACCCGAACTCTCCCAAATGCATTCAATGAAGCCAACATCACATTAATACCAAAACCAACAAAGACAGTTCAAGGAAGGAGAACTACAGGCCTATATCTCTGATGAAATTGGATGCAAAACTGCTTAACAAAATACTAGCAACACGCATTCAAAAACACATAAAGAAAATCATACATCATGACCAGAGAGGGTTCATCCCAGGTATGCAAGGATGGTTCAACATACGAAAATCAATCCATGTAATTCATCAAATAAACAGAACCAAAGACAAAAATAACATGATCATTTCAATAGACGCTGAAAAGTCATTTGATAAAATTCAACATCCATTTATGATAAAGCACTGCAGATAATCGGAATAGAAGGAACATATCTCAGCATCATAAAGGCAATCTACAATAAGCCCACCGCCAACTTCATAGTAAATGGGGAAAAACTTTGAGAATTCCCCCTGAAAACAGGAAAAAGACAAGAATGTCCATTATCACCACTTCTCTTCAATATAATACTAGAGACTCTAGCCAGAGCAGTAAAGCAAGAAAAGGAAATCAGAGGAGTAAAAATAGGGAAAGAAGAACTCAAACTTTCACTATTTGCAGATGACATGATACTACACTTAGAAGACCCAACAAACTCAACCAAAAGGCTTATAGAACTGATCAACAAATTCAGCAGTGTCTGGATACGAAATCAATCTTAAAAAATCAGAAGCTTTTCTGTACACCAACCATAAATCCACTGAAAACGAAATTCAAAAAACACTACCACTCAGGATCACCCACAACAATAATAAAAATACATAGGAATAAACTTAAACAAGGAGGTAAAAGATCTCTACAAAGAAAATTGTAAAACACTGAAAAAAGAAATCAAAGAAGATCTTAGAAGATGGAAAGATCTGCCATGTTCATGAATAGGCAGAATAAATAGCATTAAAGTGGCCATCCTTCCAAAAGTGATCTACAGATTCAATGCAAAGCCCGTTAAATTACCAATATCATTCCTCACAGACATAAAAAAAAATAGTCCTTAAATGTATTTGAAATAATGAAAAGCCCAGAATAGCCAAAGTAGTTCTCAGCAACAAAAAACATACAGGAGGAATCACAATACCTGACTTTAAACTATACTACATAGCCATTATAATAAAAAAACAGCATGGTACTGGCACAAAAACAGACACACAGACCAATGAAACAGAATAGAAGACCGGGAAACAAGTCCACACACTTGCAGCCAATTGATTTTTGACAAAGGGGCCAAAAACATACACTGGAAAATAGAAAACTTGTTCAACAAATGGTGTTGGCAAAACTGGCTAGCCATATGCAGAAAATTGGAAATTAATCCTACTTTCTCACCCTGCACAAGAGTCAATTCAAGATGGATCAAAGACTTGGAAATTAGACCAGAAACCTTGAGGCTCCTTGAAGAGGGCATCGGTCCAACACTGCAACACATAGGCACAGATAAACACTTTCTCAACAAGACCCCAATGGCACAAAAAATTAAAAGGCGAATCAAGCCGGGCGTGGTGGTGCAGGCTTGTAATCCCAAAGCTTGGGAGGTGGAGACAGGAGGATCGCACAGGTTCAAAGCCAGCCGCGCGCGCTGGCTTAGGAGACCCTGGTTCCAAATAAAAATATAAAATAGGTCTGGGAGTGTAGCCTGGAGGTAGAAGGGCTTCCAGGAACCCCAGTACCACAATAAATAAATAAATAAATAAATAAATAAATAAATAAATAAATAAATGGCAAATCAATACGTAGGATTGCATAAAACTGAAGAGCTTCTGTTCAGCAAAGGAAACTATCAAGAACCTCAATCGAAAGCCAACAGAATGGGAAAAGATTTTTGCCACCTACCCCTCCGATAGAGGACTAATATCTAGAATATACAGAGAACTCAAGAAACTCAACACTAAAAAAAAAAAATCATCCAATCAAAAAATGGGCAAGTGAACTAAATAGACACCTCACAAAAGAAGAAATTCGAATGGCCAATAAATGAATGAAAAAATGCTCAATATCACTGGCAATCAAAGAGATGCAAATCAAAACTACCCTGAGATTTCACCTAACTCCAACTAGAATGGCAATCATTCAAGACACAAACAACAACAAGTGCTGGTGAGGGTGCGGCGAACTGGGAACTCTAAAACATTGTTGGTGGGATTGCAAATTAGTGCAACCACTTTGGAAAACAGTATGAAGAATCCTCAGAAGAATGAGAACAAATCTACCATTCGATCCAGCAATACCACTTCTGGGTATCTACCCAAAAGAAAGGAAACCAAGCTACCAAACTAATGCATGTGTATCTATGTTCATAGCTTCACAATTCACCATAGCCAAACTATGGAACCAACCAAGATGCCCATCAACAGATGAATAGATTACAAAACTGTGGGATATATACACAATGGAATTTTACTCAGCCAAAAAAAATATACAATTGCGGTATTTTCAGGGTAATGGATGGATCTTGAGGACATTATGCTAAGTGAGATTAGTCAGTTGCAAAAAGTAAGGAATCAGATGCTTTCCCTAATATGTGAAAGCTAGGGTGAAAGAGGTCATAGCAGGAACTCCAGGGGAAAAAGGAGATCCTATAGAGGAGCAAATAAGGCAACTTAACTGTGAGGATGGGAGGTGGGAGAAGGAAACTCTTTAAAGCGTATGATGTACTTATTCATATCTAAGTCAACCACTAAACCAAGCATAGGAGGGAGGGATGGGGAGGGAGTGAGGTAAGGACTGAGAGGGGTGGGAGCTGGCTGGGTGATGTGTGCATTTATGTCTACACAAGTTTTTCCCCCCATTATGATGTATAAATACAATGCATTAATAAAAATATATTAAAAATAAAAAGATAAAAATAAAAAAGAAGAAAAAATACATTTTTGGATTTCAATCAATCTTTTACACCTGCCTCTCCAATGACTGCCCACTAGGATCATAAATTTCTCAGTGTTATAAGTGCCTACCCTCAGGTGCAATTAAGACCAGCTGTAATTTAGAAAAAAATTAAATATACAAACAAGAAATTTAAAGCTAAACCATTTTATAAAATGAGCAGCTATAATCATTTTAAAGATAAAATTTATGATGCTCTATATCCAACCCATATTCGATATTATATTCGTTAGAATATTACTATGTCATAGAAATTACTTATTCTGTGAACAAAAAAAGATTCATACTTCAGGAAACTTGAATTTTACTGGAAATTCAATCATGTGAAAGTTGACAAACTTTTTTTCTTAGAATCAGATTTTAAATCTTTAAAATGACAGGCTGAATTAAATTAGGCTTCTCAAATCTTTTTTGCAAGACAAATCTCTAAACTAATATAAGAGGCATAAAACGACCATATGACCCAGTTATACTTCTCCTCAGTATCTTTCCAAAGAAACTGAAGTCACAATATTATTGTGATACATGCATATTAATGCTTATAGCAACGCAATTCACAATAAACAAACTATGGAACCAGCCTAAGATGTCCATTAGCAGATGAATTTGAGTTATAAAACTATAGTATATACATACAACGAAATTCTTCTCAGCCATACAAAGAACAAAATTATTTCATTTGCATGAAAATGAGTGGAACTATAGAATATAATACTAAGTGAGATCAGCCAGTCTCAGAAGTGAAGAATTGTGTTTTCTCTCATGTGTGAAAGCTAGAAAAAACAAAAGAGACTTCAGCTAAATGAGAAAGGATACCAGTAGAATGGTGGAAGGGGACTTAGTGAGGTAGGAAGGGAAAAGGGAAGACTTGGTGAAGGAAAGAGTTCAAATAATCCTATGTGCTTTTCTGAAGCTAACAATATCAATTTCAATATTGGGGTGCATGTATGTAACTATCACACTAAACCTCAATATATGGTTATAATATATGGTTATAATATATGGTTCTTAGAGCTGTCAAGCTCTAAGAAGACGAATATGTGTGTGGTATGGATGATGTCACACACTAGAGTTTGTTTTCTATAAATTCACATTTAGTAAGACCAACAATGGGGTTCATAGAAATATAACTATATATATATATATATATATATATATATTCTCCAATAACATGGTTATAAAGAAGAGATAACAATAAAATTTAATAATCTATTCAACCCAATATATTCAAGTATATAATTTAATATGTAATTAATATAAAATTATTCATATTTGACTTTAATATTTAAGTATTTAAAACTAATATACTTCAATTCAGACTAATATTTCAAGGGCTCAATAGATATATATGGCTATTAGTTATAGTATTCAATAAAACAGTTCTAGAACTATGTTTCAAGGTAAAGTTTAAAGTTTTTTTATTTTTTATTGAAAATAAATGGTATACATTTAAACTGTTCTTAGTATCCTCTCCCTCCACCCACACTTTTTCTTTTCTTTTTTTTTTCTTTTTGGTGGTACTGGGGTTCCAGGAAGCCCTTCTACCTCTGGGCTACACTCCCAGACCCATTTTATACTATTTTATTCAGAAACAGGGTCTCTTAAGCCAGCGCAGCTGGTTTTGAACCTGCGGCGATCCTCCTGTCTCCGCCTCCCAAGCGCGGGTATTACAAGTGTGCGCCACCATGCCCAGCAACACCCACACCCACTTTTCCACCCCCCTCCCAACAATGAGTGTTCAGGGTAACCATGTTAAATTCATACTTTTACACATATTTGGATATAGCCCCTCTATTAATCAACTTCAGCCTTCCTCCTCTCCTTTTCTTCCATTCTAACTTTGCTGATATTTCCCTTCCATTATCTGGAGTCCCTCTGGTATCCTCAGTGCTCCCTAGTTTGGGCATATTAGAGAAAACATATGTCTCTTCTCTTTCTGTGCTTGGCTGAGCTCACTTAACATAATGTTCTCCAGGACTTCCCATCTTCTGGCAAATGCCATGATTTTGTTCTTCTTTATAGTTGACTGACTAGAATTCCATTGTGTGTATTTCCCATAATTTTGCAATCCATTCATCTGTTGATGGAGACCTGGGTTGGTTCCATATTTTGGCTAAATCATTACCTCTCACTGTGCACAGTAATCAACTCAAGATGGATCAAAGATTCAGAAATTAGACCAGAGACTGTGAAGTTATTAGAGGAGGGCAGAGGCTCAACACTATAACATATAGGCACAGGCAGTAACTTTCTCAACAAGACTTCCAAAGCTCAGGAAATTAAAGCAAGAATGAACAAGTGGAATGGCATCAAACTAAAAAGTTTCTTCTCGTCAAAGGAAACCATCAAGAACCTAAAGAGGAAGCCTACAGAATGGGAGAAGATCTTTATCAGCCACCACTCTGATAGGGGACTAATATCCAGAATATACAAAGAGCTCAAAAGACTCTACTCTAGCAAAACAAACAACCCAATCAAGAAATGGGCAACTGAACTGAATAGACACTTCGCAAAAGAAGAGATACAAATGGCCAATAGATACATGAAAAGATGTTCTTCATCATTGGCCATCAGGGAGATGCAAATCAAAACTACACTGAGATTCCATCTAATCCCAGTCAGAGTGGCAAGCATAAAGAAATCAAATAACAACAAATGCTGGCGAGGATGCGGGGAAAGAGAACTGCTTTTACACTGTTGGTGGGAGTGAAAACTAGTTCAGCCACTATGGAGATCTGTGTCGAGATTCCTTAGAAACCTGGGAATAGATCCATCATATGATCCAGCTCTACCACTCCTGGGTATTTTTCCAAAGGAGTTGAAATCAGAGAACTACAGTAACATATGCATACCTTTGTTCATAGTAGCACAATTCGTAAGAGCCAAAAGTTTTAAGTTTTATAGATTTAGTAAAAAGAAAATTTAAAACAGGTAAAAGAGTAACTCCTTATATTAATAAATCCTCCTAATTCTTTAAATATTCTTAGTAGTCTTTAACTGATCTTCCCAGTAACATTTTCATTTTTTTAGATCACAAAATTGAAGATCAAATTTAAGAGCTAGGCATGTTGGCACATGACTTTAATCCTAGTACTTGGGAGGTTGACAGTAGAATTCCAGGTTGGAAGACAGATTCCGCAATGTAGGGAGGGCCTCAGCAACCTAGAGAGAACCTAGGTTTATTTCAAAATTAAAATATGCTGGGGTATAGCTTAGAGGTAGAATGCCCCTGAGTTTAAGCCCCCAGTGCCAGAAGGAAAGATGGAAGGTAGAAAGGAAAAAATGAGAAGGCAGGTGGGAAAGATGGAAGGGAGGAAGGAAGGGATGGGAAGGCAGGTGGGCAGGCAGCCAAAACAGATTTAGGAGCCTGCATTTATGGTTTCTGATTATCAGTGCAGTTCCCTGTATATTACTCACATTGTTCACTGTTCTTGCAAATGAAACACATATTCCTAGACAGAAATTAAAATAATAATAATAAAATATACAAGACAAACATGCAAAGCAACACTCTGGGACAGAAGCAGTTTATTAATTCTTCATTTTCTAAAATTTAGTATCACTCTGGTGAAACTCTGCAAAGTACTATAATATGGTCACCATGTTTCAAACCACTCAGATTCAAGTTAAGACACTAATTTTCCCCTCCCGCCTTTTTTATATATTCAGAGTAATTTTAGACTCAGGTATTTAGTGAAGAAATGTATTTTTAATCTATGCATTTCAAAATGAGCTTTTCAATTGTTTTGGCATTCTTTACTAAAGTTGTTTTCAACTAGAGGCAATTTTTGTCCCCAAAGAAACATTTTGCAATGTCTGGAAGTATATTTGGTTACTAGTAAGTGGTAGAGGTGGACGCCTACTGGTATTTGATGGGTAGAGGCCAGAGATGCTACTGAATATCCAAAAATACACAAAAGAATTGTATGAAGAAAGAATTATCCAGCCTACAATGTCAATAATGCTGAGGCTATAAAACATTCCTTTAATGAAAGCAAAAAACAAAATTGAGTGAAAGGAGTGACATGGTTTTACATTTTTTCAAGCCTCTTTAAGGTTTAGTGTTAAATAATAAAATAAAAAAAGCTGGAATCTCATATCTGTTTCTCCCTGCAATGTGTTGCAATAGTTTACTTTGGGTGAAGTAGTTGATGAAACTTGGCATACACCAATAGATAGTTGGAAAAAGAAGGAAAATTATAATAGTATTTTCATATAATTGAGGATATTCTTTGAGAAGCACAAAAACTCAGTGAATGTTAGTTATCATGTAAAACATAAAACCGTATGAGTGAACTTTGTACTTTATTAAAGATCACTGGTTTATCTTGTACTTCTAATAGAATTTTTAAACATACATGAGTTTATAATATACTACATTGACTAGTGACAATATTGGTTCATTGGGTTATGCAAATATTCTACCTATTTGACATATTACATTACCCAGCATGCTCAAATAAAATTAATTAATATCACTACCAATCTCATCAGAAAATCTGTCATATATCAACAGGCCATCAAGCTCAAAGTGGCAAAATTTTTCCATCTAATTTTTTTAAAACGTGATTTTTTTTTTAAAAACGTGATTTTTTTTTTTTTTTTTTTTTTTTTTTTAGTGGTACTGGGATTCCTGGAAGTCCTTCTAACTCGAGGCTACACTCCCAGGCCTCTCTTATACTTTTTATTTCGAAACGGGGTGTCTTAAGCCAGCGCGGCTGGCTTCGAACCTGCGCAATCCTCCTGTCTCCACCTCCCAAGCGCAGGGATTACAAGCGTGCGCCACCACGCCCGGCTTAAAACATGAATTTTATAGTTGACAAGTACTGTCAGCTGTTTACTATTAAGTGACAAGCTTGCTTCATCCTGAAAAATACCTAAGCCTGAGTAAGAAGTTAGTTCTTTGAAGTAAAAATGGCTTTGGATGAGAAGAAAACTAATTCAGTAATTCAAGAGAATTACACCAACTATTTTTCATTGAGTTAGTTGGCGTAGTTCTGTATCAATAGAAGTGTTTTTTATGAATATTTTCCATTTCATCATATTGAAATCTCAAAAGACATGCTTAAGTGACAACTTATAACATTTTTACTCCCTGATAAGGGACATTAGTTAATGTAATAATCCCTTTTTATTTACAACAAGTGTAATAACATTGTTAAGGGTAACTGGTCCCCCCTTTTTGACTGCAAATGTTTAGAAATAAAGAATACAATGATGTTGAACACATGTTCATATATTTCTTGACCATTGTATTTCTTCTTTTGAAAACAGTCTATTCAGATTTTTGCTCACTTTTTTATTTTTACTTTCTAGTAGTAAGTTTTTTAAACTCTTTCTATATTGTAGACATTAGACCTTTGCCAGATGGGTAGGTGGTGAATGTCTCCCACTCTGGAGAGTGTAGATTCTTGATGGTTTCCTTTGCTGCACAGAAGCTTTTAATTTAATGTCATACCTTTAGCAATCACAGAAATACAAGTTGAAACTACACTGAGATTCCATCTCACTCTAGTTAGAATGGCAATTAACAAGAACACAAATAGTAATAAATCCTAACAAGAATAGAGGGAGGAGTTGGGCATGGTGGCACACACTTGCAATCCCAGCATCTGGGAATCTGAGACCAGAGGATTGCAGTTCATGGACAGCCTCCACTACTTAGTGAGGCCCTCCGCAACTTAGTGAGACCCTGTTTCATAAAATAAAGAATAAAATAGGGCAGGGGCTATAGCTCGGAGGAAAAATACCCCTGGGTTCCATCCCCAGACCCACACACACAAAAAAAAAAAAATGTGAGGAAATAGGAACCCTATTACACTGTTGGTGAGACTGCAAACTAGTACAGCTGCTATGGAGATCAGTGTGGAGGTTTCTCAGAATATTGGGAATGGAACTACCACATGATCCAGGGATAGTTGCCCCTGGGCCTCTTCCCAAAGGAAATGAAATCATAATATTATAATAATACTCACATATCCGTGTTCATAGTCACACAATTTGCAATAGCCAAATTATGGAACCAGCCTAGGTATCTGTCAACACATGAATGGATTACAAAACTTTGGTATATATACATAAAATGGAATTTTACTAGGCCATAAAGAACAAAACCACATTATCTGTAGGAAACTAGATGGAACTCAATATTATACTAAGTGAGTACAGCCAGTCAGCTACTTAGGTGAGGCCCTCCAAATGATAAGAATAAAAAAAATTAAAATGGGCTTGGGGTGTAGCTCAAAGATAGAATACCCCTGAGTTCCATCTCTAGTACCACAAAACAATGAGTAATTGTATTTTTTTATTTTATATGTGGATGCTAGAGAGGTATTCAGAAATAAGGACAACATCAAATAGAAGAGCAGAACTCTGAGTGACTGAGAAGTATTTGAAAAAGGAAGAGGGAACACAAAGTCATAAAGAACAGAACAGCTGAAGTAATGCTGTGAGTGTATACAAAATCACCAATTCCAGTCTCAAAGAAGTGTAGAAGAGGGGAAACAGAGGGGGAAAAACCCAGTTCAAAGGGCACCAAGAATCCTGTCCATGTATTTTTATTTCATTCTACACTGCAATATGATGTAAAATTACAATATACCAAATTAAAGATATTTTTGCAAAGTTTCTGGATACAAAATAAATTTTAAAAACAGCAGCTTTCCTGTATGCCAACCATAAATCCACTGAAAAAGAAATCTAGAAAACATTTCCAATCACAATATTTCCCCAAAAATAAAAGACTTAGGAATAAACCTACTGAGGAGGTAAAGGACCTCTATAAGGAAAATTATAAAACATTGAGAAAAGCTATTGAAGATCTTAGAAGATAGAAAGACCTCTCACACTCTTGGATAGAAAGAATAAGTATCATCAAAATGGCCATTCTTCCAAAAGTGATCTAGAGATTCAATGCAATACCCATTAAATTACCAAGGTCAATCTTCACAGACATAGAAAAACAAACAAATATGAGGATACTCAGAAGAATGGGAATGAACCCACCATATGACCAGGAAATACCACTTCTGGGTATCTAACCAAAAGAATGGAAACCAAACTACCAGACTAATACATACATATCTATGTTCATAGCTGCACAATTCACAATTGCCAAACTGTGGAACCAGCCAAAATGACCATCAACAGATCAATGGATTACTAAACTATGGTATATGTACAAAATGGAATTTAACTCAGCCTTAAAGAAAATCAAAATTATGTCATTTTCAGGGAAAGAGATGGAACTGGAGAACATTATGCTAAGTGAGATTAATCTGTAGCAAAAAATGAAAAGTTTGATCTCCCTAATATTTGGAAGCTAGGGGGAAAGTGATACACAGGAGGGACTCCAGGTAAAGAAAGAGAAACCCTGGATGGGTAATGAAGACATTCTGAGAGGGATAGGAGGAAGGAAGAGAAGAGAAAACTCCCTAATGCATATGATGTACACTCACAAACATATCAAAGTCACATCCACTCTCTGAAACAATTTTGTAATAATTCTCAAAAATAATCCTGTAATGTTAAATACCCTGTACTATATTTCTGAATACCTCCCTAACTCATACCCTAGGTCTTCTTTATCAATGTACCAGCAAAGAGATGGAAGCCAGAATCAGAAAACAAGGTGTCAGTAGTGTTGGCTCCTTGTGAGAGCTCTGAGGAAGAACCTCACCTAATTTCTGGTGATAGCCAGCCATCCTTTTCAGTCCTTGACACATACCTAATGTTACTCTAATCTCTACCTGTCTTCATATCACATTCTTTTGAGTGCCTGTCCTAACCTCCCTCTTCTTATAAGAACCCTGGTTATATTAATTTAGGGCTTACTCTAAGGACCTATTCTTAAGTTGATTATAACTATAAAGATTTTATTTTCAAGACATCTTTTAAGAGAACACAATTTACCCTATAATACTCTCTTAAAGAAACAAGTGGACAAAAATATTCCTTAAATCATTGTTTATAAGACCTAGAAACTGTCCTTTAGTATGAAAGTAAATAATTTTATATAATATCATATGGTCATGAAAATAAATTAAAGCTATATGTATAACTTTATATCACAAAAATAAAAAGCTGCAAAATTATATATAATTTATGATATACTAGTTATGTATTTTGGTATACCACTTTACAAATTTTAGTAAAAAATGCAAAAATAAGCATGAAAATGTACATACTCAGCTCAAAGAGCTAAATTAAACATGGCAAAATAACAATATCTACTGATTGTGGGTGTTGTTTATGTTATGCTTATGTTACTTGTGTGTGTGTGTGTGTGTGTGTGTGTGTGTGTGTGTGCCTTTCTATATATTTTTTGTGGTTCTGAGGATAGAACCCAGGAAGTTTCTACCTCCAAGCTACACTCCAGACCTATCTCATTTCTTATTTGGAAACAGAGTCTCCCTAAGTTGCTGAAAGCCTCATTAAGTTGCTGAGGCTGGCTTCGAACCTGGAATTCTCCTAACTCAGCCTCCCAAGTACTCGGATTACAATCATGCATCACCATGTCCAGTTTCCATGTTTTAAATAGTTCAAAACTTCAAGTTAGGAAAACACATAAAGTCAATTTTTATTCTCACAGATTATTTTGAATGAAAGCAATTTTTCCTTCTTTCAGATTTTTCTATTTACCAGTTTTTCTATAAATGGCATACATTTCTTTTAACAGTAAAAAATAATTTAAAACAAAGCTCTTTTAAAAATGCAAAAAAAATTAAAGAAAATTTAGAGAAACAAAATATTTCAGGATAAGATAGATCATTTAAAGTAAGATAAGAACACAAAACCACAAAGAAAATGATGAATAGCATTTCATACATTTACGTTAGTGTGGGGAGGGGGAGAGAGAGAGGGAGGGAGGGAGGGAGGGAGGGAGGGAGTAAAAGGGGTATGCTGGGGATACAACCCAGGGGCATTCTAATTCTGAGCTCCACCCCCAACCATATTTTATTTTTTATTTGGAAGCAGGGTCTTGCTAAATTGCTCAAAGCCTAAACTGCCGAGGCCAGCTTTGAACCTGTGAACCTCCTGTCTCAGGCTCCCAAGTCCTGGGATTACAGCCATGCATTACCACATTGGGCCCACATTAAAATTTCTTTTTTTTTTTTTTTTGGTGGTACTGGGGGTGGAACCCAGAGGCTTTCTACCTCCGGGATATACTCCCAGACCCATTTTATATTTTATTTGGAAACAGAGTCTCACTAAGTTGCTGAGAGCCTCACTAAGTAGCCGAGGCTGGCTTCGAACCCGTGCGATCCTCCTGTCTCAGCCTCCCAAGCGCGGGGATTACCAGTGTGCGCCACCACGCCCAGCTCACATTAAAATTTCTATACACAAAAAATTACATTACAATGCAGCAATAAATTTAAAAGATAAAAGAATATCACATGAACAAATGACGGGTTAAAAACGGTAATATGCAATATAGACAAAAAGTATTGTTAACATAAAAAATAAGCACTATATCACTATTGTGAAGAACATAAAAATGGTACTACTCTTTCATCCACTGGGTTAGTAGAAGACATGAATAAAAAATACATTCAGAATAAGTAAGGATGTAGAGAACAAAAGCTCATAAAGTTTCTATGTAGAAGGATAAACCATTATATAGTCCTATTAAATCTATACTTATTAAATCTTCAAAGTCTTTACATATTTTGATATAGTAAGTATATTATTGGTAATCTATACTATAAATATAAGGATGTAAACTATTTACACAACACTGTTTAGAGAAGGAAAAGCTACAAAACGCTGCCCAGAGAAATCAGTGATGATGTAAATTAATGGAGAGAGCCAGTATTCTTAAGGTATCAGTTGTCCTCAGATCCACCTATAAATTGACTCAACCCCCAAAAAATTCTGGGATGCTTTTTGGTATAACTTGAATTGTTGATTCTAAATCTTACAGGGCAGTGCAAAGGACTAAAAATACATAAACAGATCCTGAACAAGTAAAATCTCTGAAACAGAACAAGATTGGAGGACTTGCCACTATCTGATTTTAAGACTAAATGTAAATGTATAGTACTCAAGACACTGTGGTATAGGCATGGAAGCATACACTTCACTGGAACAGAATAGACAATGAGAAGATCTTGCACATATAAAGTCAATAAAAAAACTCACAAAAACACCTGACTCATATTATATACAAAAAATTATAAATAGATCACATATATATATGTATGTATACATATATGTATGTGTACATCTTCTAGAAAAATATGATAAAATCTTACTCTAATCTGGAAAAGATTTTGACAGACACACATATACACACACACACACACACACACACACACACACACCCCAACCATCAAAGAAAATCAACACTCTTCGAAAGACAAAAACTTAAAAGGCATGCCACAGTGAGAAAATATTAGCAAAACAGAGCTAATCTAGGACTGGTGTCTAAAATATATAAAGAACTTTTACATGTCAGTAAGATGATAACAACCCAATTCAAAATGGACAAAAGAGTTAGCAGTCACTTCATCAAAGAAGATATATCCATACCCGGTGTGGTGGTGCAGGCTTGTAATCCCGGCGCTTGGGAGGCGGAGACGGGAGGAGAGCATAGGTTGGAAGCCAGCCTTGCTGGCTTAAGAGACCCTATTTCCAAATAAAAAAGAATAAAAATAGGTCTGGGAGTGTAGCCCGGAAGTATAAGGGTTTCCAGGAATCCCAGTACCACACAAAAAAGAAGATATATCCATGGAAATTAGCACTTGAAAATGATGCTCAGCATACCCTTTTTTTTAGAGGAATACAAATTTAATCACACCAAATTAACACTACAATGGTTGAAAGTAAAGGGTAACCATAACAAGACTGGTGCGGGTATGTAACAGCAACTGGAAAACAACAGACCGTAAATGGAGATGTAAATTGTGTAAAATGGTACCACCACTTTAGAAAACAATTTGGCAGTTTCTCAGAAAGTTAAACAAATACCTTCCACATGATCCAGCTAATCCATTTCTAGATATTTACCCAAGAGAAAAGCATACGTCTGCCCCCCTCCAAAAAATAAACCTTACAGAAGACTGTTCAGGGTAGATTTGTAATAGCCAGAAACTGGAAACAAACATTTTTCAACACAACGAACAATAAAACTGTACAAGAGCTGTACAGCAAAAATTGGCAAATATTCAATAATAAGGTATTTATATACACCAAAACATTAATGAGTCTCCAAAGAGTTATGTGGAATGACAGTAGCAGAGAATGCATACTGTATGAATCCATTTATAGAAAATTCTAGAAAATGCGAATCTTTAGTGACAATAAGCACACCCGGAGGAGTGTGAGATAGAGTGAGACCAAAGGAAACTTTGGGGTGACGAAACATAATTAGTATCTTGATTATAGAGGTTTCATGGTTGTATACATGTTTTAAGTGCCAAATTCTATACTTTAGGTACCTACTGGTCATTATATCTCAACTGAACTTTAGTAACGCTTTATTTAGAAAGATGCACACCCTATACGAGCTGGGTATTTATGAATGGCTGGATAGGAGAACAAATGGCAGAGCATTTCTTTTATTCTTCCTAATTAAAAAGCATTAAGTTAAATCTATTTGTACTGGCTCTAATAAATAGGCCTTAGGAATCTTACTCAGCTGGGGGAAGGACTTTCAGAGTAATGTATGCAGAATACTAAAATGCCATCCTGCCTATCAACGCGTCTGTATGCAAATAGCAGGCAGTGTGAAGGGTACACACCAAAAAAGACAAATTAGGTGATGGAATTGGAAAAACAGAAGGGATTTCACTTTACCCTCTCCCGGATGCAGCTGACATGTTGCAAAGGGGTTGTATTACTTCTTTTTAACTCCAAAAGAGAAGGGGGGAAATTTTTTCTTTTGGAATGTGTGTTAAAAGTATTACAACCATTCATGCTTCAAAGCTAAACTTCAAAATGGCCCCTCAAACCCTGTCTTTTTATGTCTTTCGATCTCACCCTTCACGAGGGAAAATGACAGGAGCACCAGCCGTGAGTGAGCAGGTGGAGGCCGCCATTAGGAGCTGGAGGAGGAGGAGCCCCCACCACTGCCACAGAGGGGCCTGCAGCCTGGAAGCCGGAGCTGCTGAGGGTCAAAGGAGAAGAGAGGAACTTGAGGAGGCCCCACCAAACCCAAGCCAGGACTTACGGAGAGCCCCAGCGCCTAGGAGACCGTTGTTCCAGCAATCCCCAAACACTGCCAGGGCCCAAGATGGCGACGAGCTTGCGGCTCGTTCCAGCCCTTTGTAACCACCCTGGTGCCCAGGCGCATGCGCAGAGCGAAGGGGCCGCGTGCAGCGTTAGAGGCCTGCTGCTGCGAGGAGTTTCCCGTGTTGCTGGGCTACAAGGCCTCCGCTGGTCACGGAAAAGCCCTCCATGTTGCAGGTGTGCAGTTTCACAGATTTGAATCTCGAATGCTGGGTGAGGGCATGCATGGCTTATTGGGGAGTCTCAGTGGGGCTCTGATGGAGTGCCTCGCCCTGTAGGTGCAGCTTGTAGCAGTTCCAGGTAAGGTGCTGGTTGTGCAAACCTCCGAGGGTTTCTCTGGTTGTGCAAGGGTTGGAAATCAAGAAAGCAGACCCACCTAGGGGCTGCCGAGGTTAGAAACACAGAAGGCTTTAGAGAATGCACAAATTAGTGGAAGGAGTGGACTTATTGAGCTCCAATTAATCAGATAAATTATATGTTATTGTATGTAATTCTATGTGTGTGTGTGTGTGTGTGTGTGTGTGTGTGTGTGTGTGTGTTACTAGGGATGGAACCCAGGGGCATTGTACTTCCAAGCTACACCCCCAGCCCTATTTTGTATTCTTTATTTTGAAACAGGGTCTCACTAAATTGCAGAGGGCCTCACTAAGTAGCTGAGGCTGGCTTTGAACCTGCGCGATCCTCCTGTCTCAGCCTCCCAAGCGCGGGCACCACCACTCCCGGCTTTATATTCATTTTTAACTTATTTATATTAATCATATTGTGATTACAGAATGCGATTAGTAATAGTAGCATTTGCTTAATATTTGTTGACATTTGCTTCATGCTTTAGTACCTGGACATTTTAACTTAAAATCTAATACGACCATTAGATCAAGTTTGTTAATTGTGTTCAAGTGTTCTGTATCCTTACTGATATTTCACTCTGTTTTATCAGTTACAGAAAGTGCTGTCTGTCAGCTTTGGTAAGTCTGCTGATGTTTCTATTCTGTATTTTGAATCTGTTTTAAAAAGTACACATAAATATTTGAAATTTCTTCCCAATAAATTTACCATTTTTATCCGTTTGAAGTATCCTTCATGTTCAGAAAATGTTTGCTTAAAGTACTGTAAATGATATTGTTCTGGTCATGCCAGTTTTCATTTAGTTGCTACTTGTTTTCGTATATCTTTTTATATCTGCTAACCTCTGTTTTCTCATGCTTTAGTGTGTCTCTTATAAATAATATGTAACTCAGTATATTTAAGCATGGTTCATTTACTTAGTGCTGGGAGCTTGTATTTACCTTTGATCCATTGACATTGATTACAATGGCTGGTTTTTAATTCATTTTTACCATTTTATTTTATATACTGTTGCTACTTTGCTTTGGTTTTTCCATTAATGAGTTTTTCTGGAATGACTGCATTTTTTCTTTACCTATCGTTCCCTACCCCACAGGTCATTTTCCTCATTACCACATGGGAAGTTACTAGTTCTGGTACTGTTTTTTTGGTGGTTACCAAATTTTTAACACCTATTTAATTGAAAAATTCTAAATGTAATATCTTTATTCTATTTTTTACTTAAGATCTACTGGAAAGAGTCTCTGAATATCTGATGGACCAGGCGTCAGTTCGTTGTCAGTGTAAAAGCCTCTTACTCTAAGAAGACTTCTGAGTCTGAGTGAGTGTGATCTCTCCTGAAAATCATTGAGAGATTAATTTTATTTTATTTTCATTTAATTTAAGAAATTACCTGGTTGGACTGTACACATCATGAAATGTTTTTTTTCTCTAGTTCTTGTATCTATCCTCCAGCATCTAAAGTCAAGTCCATTTTTTTTTTGTTTTTTCTGCCCATTTAATAGAACTGTAGCACAATATAAATGAGCACTGATCACTTTTCAGAGTCTATTTTGGACTTGGTTTCTGTCTTATAAGCGTGTATGTTTGCAAGTGCACCACTAGGAAGCAGTATTAACTAGGTTAGTGATAATCTCACTCTTGCTTCCTGAGCATCTGCCAAGTTGACCTGTTGGTCATTTCTTAAAGGAAGATGCCTTTTCTATTTATGATGCCAATGAACTTCTTCATGTATTTCTTAAGTATGTCAACTTTTCGTTCTTTTGGATAAATACCAAGGAGTGGTGTAGCTGGATCATATCTCACGTTTTCATTAACACTGGGTATTGTTGGAAAGAAATATGGTCTAACTCTGAATCAGAAAGGCCGTATGTATGTTTTCTTTTATATGTAGGAAATAGAAGGCATAAAAGAGAAGAGGTAGATCATGAAAGTAGAAGGACCATTTCCTTCTCAGACCTACAAAAAAAAAAATGTTCTCTTCAGGATGTTGCTTTCTTTTTTCCATCTCATCTCCTTACATTCTACCCCTACCTCTGTCTTTCTTCTATTGCCTTCTCCATTTCTGCCTGAAGAGTCCTTGTCATTCAATTTGTTTGGATTTTGTGCTTCCTCAAATATTATGTTCATTATTTAGGAAACAATCATAAATGGCATCTAGATATATTCTTACCTCTGTGATAAGATAGAAATACGTATTTCCTCTTAATAGGAGCAGGCCAACTTCTTTTTGAAAATGAATAGAAAATCATTTAATTCATAGGTCAGGACTTATAAAACCAGTGCATTTGTCAAATGGAAATTAAAAAGTAGTTGTTATTTCCTGAGTTCTAAGAATTATACAGTAGTGGAGAAAAAAAAGGAAAATAAGACAAAACACAAGTAAATTAACTTAATTTTAAAAATTAATTTAAATCAGGATGTAAAATCTCACTTGAAAATCATTGTGGTATTTATAGAAGAGAAATTTTTTAGAAGTTGGAGATTGAAGTGTGGTAAATAATACATGCTATTGGTATGTGTGTATTAGAGCTCTTGCTTCTATCACTGAGGATTACTTTAAGTACAAAAAAAGTCACTGATAGGTGACCCACACAATAATGGGGCTCAAAAACCTACAATAAAGACTTTGAAATATCTAGTAAAACTGAAAACACTTAGAATAGAGAGAATGTATAATGTACATTATATATCTTGTGACCCATTATTGATGATGAAACAGAAAGGTAGTACCTTAAACGATAGACATTCTCAACATCTGAGTATGTCAAGGAAAATTGAATAAAATGTAAAAATTACTTAAAATACAATTTTAAGAACAACAGAGGAAGGGACTGTTAGTCCCTGTACCAGATGGCCTAAGCAAGTTAAAATGTTAGAGTTCTTTTTACTTTGTTGTTATAATGATTTTAATAATAAATAGCCAAAAGATACATATAAGCATCACACACAAATGTAAAAATAAAGTCTTTAATAACACAGATATACATCAGCTTTGGCAGTAGACAATTATTAAATCATGAGTGATTTTAAACATTTTTATCCAGCATTATCAAGGATTGAGTAGTTTCATTTCCTTAACTTTCTAGTTTTCTGAACATTATTTTTAAAAAAACCAAACCTGTATTTTAGACATTTCTAGCTTGAATTTCTGTGAAATGTGTTGCATGTTACATATATTTCTTGCCTTCTTAAATGTTTTAAACTTTTACTGGATTCTTCAAGATCTTCATTGTGAATTTTTGTCAGGGAACAACAGAGGAAGGGACTATTAGTCCCTGTACCAGATGGCCTAAGCAAGTTAAAAATTTAAAGTTCTTTTTACTTTGTTGTTATAATGATTTTAATAAAAAGCATTGTCTGTGGCCAGCTGCTCTCTCTACTGCTGGGAAACACTACCCCATGGGCCTCTAAGCTCCTGGTTATCTTTCACTAAGAATGCAAGGCCATTACAATTCCTTATCTGGGGCATTTCTCAAGTTTGTGTTTGCAGTGAGCAACCTGGAGCACTGTGATTACCTTTGCTCCCAGACCAACACGGCCATACAGAGGCATGTTTTCTGGGCTCAGTGTCCCTCTCCTGCAATGTAACCTATGTGGGTGCAGCATATGTCTAGGACCATCTGTGTCACCCAGTAGGACTGGAGGTCCAGGAACCAGTGACACCTCTACATACTGCTTTTGCCATCAACACGTTTTTCAGCTTTTATTCAGGAAGTCTCCTGGCCTCTGTTAACCCCTATAACATAGTGGCAAGCTGACTTGCTAAGTTTGCAACATGGGAAAATCTCCACTCCTTCTGAGTCTTTGAAATCTACCTTTCAGTTTATTGTTTATACTTTCAGCAAAAAATGTACTAGTTGTGAAAGTAACTAGAAATATATAAGATCTGAGGGGAATGTAATGTGAATAAGAGTTATGGAACCTTTCTTAAGAAGTTCTGCCTGGTCACGAATGCAGATATTCAAACAGATGTTTGCAACAAAACTTGATTACTCTTAGAGCATGGAAGTTCAGGGATAAGTTTCTGGCAGAGATGATGCTGAATTAAACCCCTAAAAATGAGAAATTGTTGGCCAGGCAAAGACAGAAAACATAAAGACATGTTAGAACAACATGAACTAAGGTAAGAAAGAGAAAAATAGCATGGCAAATATAGAAAACTAAAATCAAGCCAGTTGTACACAAGGACAAATTGAGGGGCTTATTGAGAGATGCAGCTAAGAAGTTGCAGAGACCATTGCAGAGAGCCAAACAGGGTGTCTGTGTAGTTTGATTTTTATCCTAGAACTTACTATAGAACCATGGATGTTTATGGAGTGTTGAATTCAAATCAGTTTTGTGAGACAGTGAAGTTGTGGGGAGTTTGAATACTAATTTACCAACTTGATGATAATGGTTTCCTCTGGGAAGATTTTGGAAGCCGAAGGAATGGAATGTGAGAGTAAGAAAGGGGGATTTACCTGTATCTTTAATGTTTTATTTCATTTGAAAATGAGATAGAGCCCAAAGCAGAAAAAAAGTAAAATACTGTCTTTTAGGCATTATGGTAAGTAGGTATCAGATTTTATCTGCAGGTGTTTTATTTCCTGCACTTTTATATATTTTGGTGTTTTGTAATTTTAAAAAAATTAAGAGTTGATTAAAACCACCATGACTATAAATTTCACATAACAAAGTACCCTATAGTATAGTGATTATATTCCTGAATAATCTCATGATTGACACAGCTTCTAGGTTTACAGAAAAGAGTCAACACACGTTGGTGTTTGTTGGGGCCCACTCGGCAGGACCGAGGTGGCACCCAGGCTTGTTGCCAGCGTGGACTCAAGATGGCGCCTGGGCTTGCAGCCAAGTCACGAGGCTGGCGGTGCCCTGAGCCTGCGCAGTGAGCCCTATCAGGCGCCTTACGGATAATTAGTGACGCAACGCCTCGTGCTACCACCTGCCCGCCCAGGAGAAGGTTAAAAAGCGCGCATGCCCTAGCGGGAGAGAGCTAAGGGAGCTAAGAAAGGAGAAAGAGCGAAGAGGGTTGGTGGACAGGA